>NC_068985.1:123793652-123798674 GCF_001194135.2 Octopus bimaculoides
GAGAGAGAGAGAGAGAGAGAGAGAGAGAGAGAGAGAGAGAGAGAGAGAGTGCTTACGTGCGTATGTATGAGTGTGTGTGTGAGTGAATGTGTGTGTGTGTAGGGAGAGACTTTGCGCATACGTATTTGTGTGAATTACTAGCTGCATGCTGGAATGAATCAATCATGTTTGTTTTCAAGTGAAAAAAAAAAGAAAAGAAAAGAAAAGAGCACAGCAATCATGAATCAGCAAGAATTACAGATATATGAAGAATTGCACATGCAGGAATTTACGCAGACCTGAAATGATATTTCAGTTTACGTATATACAAAATGAGTGGGATGGACCTATCAGCATTTTAGTAGCCAAATGACGAGGCTCAAACTATTATCATCATTCATTGACACACAAGCATGAAATGAAAATAAATGAAAATGAAAACGGGAATCGTATCGAATGCTAACTATGACATAAAATTCGTGATGTCTGGTCTTCCCAGTCTTTCCACACAATCACCAAGTCCACTTAGAAAGTTAAAGTTTTGAACTAATCAGAAGATTGTCATGTTCAAAGAATCAATGATCAAAGAATCTACGTATCAAGAAGTCACTCTTTTATTTTCTTATTTTCTTATTTCGTTGTAATGACTAAAAGAAAACCTTCTTTTGCAACTTAGTCTTTTTGTAATGTAGTCTTTTTTTCTATCACGTGCTTTCACTACATGACCGAGCGCAGCTCTGTGTGCTTTGGGTATGTGCTATGATTTGTTGTGATGCTTTTATCGAAAGTGTTTTATGTAGGATGTGTGCAGTGCCTAGTAGTGCTCTTTTCTGTATGTTATATATACTTGTTAGTCCTGGTTTTTTTGTTATGTATTTGAATATTTTTTATCATACCTAACGCGCCTACTGTGATAGGAATTGTTTCTGTTTTTAGACTCCATATTCGAGTTACTTCTATTTCCAGGCTTTTGTATTTTGATAGTATATTCATTTCTTTTGGAGAAACGTTGTCATCTGTTGATATTGATACATCGAATAGAAAGCATTTTCTTTTCTTTTTTATGATCTCTGACAACTATATCCGGCATATTGCCTTAATTTCTCTATCTGTGTGTATTGGCATATCCCATAGTACGGTTGCTTTCTCATTTTCTGTAACTTTTCCTGGCGTGTGCCTATACCATATTTTTTGCTGTTATTCCATAGTGTTTGCATAGCTTCCAGTGTATACAGATCCCAACACTGTTGTGTTTGTGGATATATTCCTTCTTAGACAGGACTGGGCAGCCAGAGACAATATGGTTTATTGTTTCTTGTCCATCGCTACATATTCTGATCTAGGGTGTGAGAAAAGCGTGTCTGCATATGGTGACGATATCGCCGTGATAGTGTCGAACCACAGGCATATTGACCTGATTGGCGACACACTATACAAATACTAAGCGGTGACAGGAGCCAAAATTAATGCGAAAATGTCGGTGGACTTGCAACTCGGCACTTGGAGATGCAAGTCCATGCCGTCCACCTGCATCGTGGGGCGCTGGACAGACAGTCCGGTTAAATTGTTCAGGGTCTGGTTCTGTGCAGACCTCCATGTGGAGAAAAACTGGGAGAAGGGGATGAACAGGGTGACCAATCTCACCCAGAAATAGGCCGAGAAGAAGGACAACCTTGGCGGACCGAGCTGTCCATGAAAGGTCGAACTGAGGTGGCAAATGCGTACATCGCATCCGTCGTCTATTACCGCTTGACCGCCGTCCTTTGCCTCGATTACTGGCTGACCAAGCTGGTGCACTTACTTTTCCACTTTCTGTGGAAGGGGCAAGTTCCACTGGTCAGGCACTCCATCTGCTATCAACAGCCGCTGAATGGAGGCCTTGGCATGCTGTAATTGCTGATGCACAGACATGTGTTCAGGCTACGGCATCTCAAGCGTTTCCTGGACGGTGAGCAGGTGTAGGCACCGTTCGTCAGAATCGCCTTTCCACAGCTCGTCTCTTTGACTGAGCTGCAATCTTGGATCAAGCATAGACTGAGAAAGGGCGCTTGGCACCTCGAGTGCCGTCAAGAGCTCACAGCTCTCCGCCAGACGGGCAGTGTGGTTGGTGGTAGTTCCACTCTAGTGTTCTATAGAGGGAAGGAATGCGCGACGACGTACTCAAGCTATGATTAACTTTCAGAAATCCCTTGCCTGACAGTGCTACCGAGGGGCGCTGCCTCATCGGGATAAACCTTATTAAGCATGGAAGTGCCGTCAGCCGAGCTTGCCTAAAGTGTGTGCAGAGTGATGAAACCATTCTGCACGCCCTTGTCCAATGCCCGAGTATTGCTGACTTGTGGGTTTATGTCGAACACCTGCTGTCGCGTGTAGGACGGATTCGGCTATCAGCTGAATCCATTGTGAGGATTGCTCCACAGCCCTCCTTTTGCCGGGAGAGGCAGGCAGTTTTTATTTGTCTAGTGGCTGTAGCACAAAAGGTAGTATGGTGAACCCCTTTGAAAGAGCTAAAGTCAGACACTTTCCTTTTTGGCCAAGATCTCATCAACTTTTTCAAGTTCCAATTGTAAAGGAAAGTGTGGGTGGAGAGGGAAGTGTTGTCTTCTAGTAAATTTGTTGAAAAGTGGGTGGATGTCGGAAAAATGGCTAGTATGGATGGATCGATTCTGAGAATACACCTGTAAAAAAAGAAGTATAAAAGGAGGACACTTACACTGTTGATCAGGCACCCGTGGCTTTTATAGGTTTTTCCACGAGTAACTTTTAGGGTGCCCCCCCCCTATTGGGAGATTTTTTAATTTGTTACATTGTTTTATTGTTATCAAATATTTATACGCATGTTTTTTCAATTTTTTTTGCAAAACGCTTTGTATATCGTCTTATATTGTCCTTTAATGTTTCGACTTATATTAGCCTTTGTGGCCAACAAAAGAATGAATTATTATTATTATTATTATTATTATTATTATTATTATTATTATTATTATCTTTTCTACTTATACTAGAAAGGATAATGATAAGACCTGAAATTCTTGGAGAGGGGACTAGGTGATTACATCGACCCAGTGCTTCGCTGGGACTAATTTCATTGATTCCGAATGGTTGTAAAGGAAATAAATTTATGCAGATTTTGAACTTAGAACGTAAAAACGGATCACATTCCGCTAAGCATTTTGTTCGGCGTGCTCAGTAATAACGAGTTCTTGAAGAAGAAGAAGAAGAAGAAGAAGAAGAAGAAGAAGAAGAAGAAGAAGAAGAAGAAGAAGAAGAAGAAGAAGAAGAAGAAGAAGAAGAAGAAACGTTGGTGGGTATGTCAAAGGAAAAAACGTTGGGGGCATTTAGCGAGAGAACGTGCGAATAAGAGAAGCGGTACTTGACTGTTGTAAAAAAATATCCATTAACATCGTTTAATAATAATGAACAAATTGAAATGAAGAAAAAAAAAGACAATACAAGAACACATTGAAACTATTGAAGAATAGCTGTGTAAGTAATTACTTGTAGAATTTATTGATTTGTACCTCGTAATGTATTACAAATGTTCGTAATGGTTGGTATCCGGACTTCATGTGTAAACAAACTATAGATACACGTAATAACAGACCGATTTATCCACCCACACAATAATTAACGATACAATTAAAGCCATGTAATTCAATGTTAAGGTTAATGGGTGAATATGTACTTTTAAATTCATAAAAATGTTCGAAAGTAGAGCGTGCAAACCTCGTCATCGGCAGAAAGAAGTCGGTACCCGAGGAAAATTTACCAATCTAACTATAGAGTCAGCCCAAAAGTATCTTGAATAATACGGAAAATATATATGTATGTGTGTGTATGTATGTATGTATGTATATATATATATATATACATACACACAAGAGGAGTACATTTCCAAAATATATGCATATTTTACAGCCACATTAGACTCCAAATCGAAACTACGTCAATATTTTCGTATGAAATTTGGAGAGAAAATAACCCGGAGCTTGAGATAACGTTGTGCGCCAACAAACCAGCTATCTGAAAGTCCATTTTTTAGTAAACACTTGAAATAATTAACTGGCACTCTGTCGGTTACGTCGACGAGAGTTCCAGTCGATCTGTTCAACGGAACAACCCGCTCGTGAAATTAACGTGCAAATGGCTGAGAACTCCACAGACGCGTACATTTAATGTAGTTCTCAAGGAGCTTTAGCGTAGCGCAGAGTGTGAACTCACGTGTACAACTCATTTTTGCCAGCTGAGTAGATTGGAGCAACGTGAAATAAAATCTCTTGCTCAAGGACACACCGTGCCACCGCGAATCGACCCCACGACGTTACAATCGTGAGCCGAATGCTGTAGCCAAGCCACAGAGCCACGGACGTTCGCACTTGAAAGAAAGAATTACATAGCGAACACACAAATAACGAATCCAAATACAAACAAGAAAAACATAAACACGACGACGACAATGATTGCGATGCTGGTGGTGATAGGGATGGTGGCAAAGGCAAAAACTGATTTCATTGGGTTTACGGTGTCAAAACCATTATTGATATCGTAATGAAACGCAGCAAAATGCAGGAAGATGTAATTGGAAGAGTGCATTCAGATTGATTATGACACTGCATTTATTCTGCCGTCAACAGATGCAGAAATTTGAGATGTTGGAATAAGTAACAATAAAGACATTAAGGTCGATGGTGATGGTCATATTGATAGTGTCGGTGATTGTGATTATGATTATTGTAAGTGTTATTGTTTTTGTTGTTGTTATTATTGTTGACGGTGATGGTGTTGTTGTTGTTGTTACTACTGCTACTACTACTACTACTACTACTATGGCCGGATACTGCTGAATTAATAACAGTTGAGAAAATGATAAACAGGAAACAACTTGTAAAAATGGAAGCCAGAATGTTACTCTAAGCCAACACAAAATGACTCTTCTGCAGTATTTAGAAGCTATTCATATAAGGAATACACGCGCACACACGCACGCACGCACACACACACACACACACACACACACACACACACACACACACACACACACAC
>NC_068985.1:123798949-123800081 GCF_001194135.2 Octopus bimaculoides
AGAGAGAGAGAGAGAGAGAGAGAGAGAGAGAGAGAGAGAGAGAGAGAGAGAGAGAGAGAAAGAGTGCATGTTAATTAATTTGGTATAATTTTACAAACCGTACAACTGGGTTGAAGGTAAACTCACGTGCGTGCGAATCGAACTCCACAACTACCAAGCTATGTCTGAACATGCGGTTTTCATAACGAGAACAGAACAAGGCGTAACATACTAAACTTTCCGAAATATTATAAAAGTCTTTGTGAAATGATATGACTTTAATCTATAATCGAAACGGTTCCATGTCATCGGGTGAGGTTTTCTGATATTGCGATGGAAAGAGAAGAGCTTGCAATAACCTCTGTATAGCTCCTACAGTTTTTACGTAGAGCAAAGCATCTCTGATGTTTATATTACCTTAAAAACCCGATTTGGTTTGTCGATGGCTTAACATCTATTAATCACATTTGTTTCATGTAATGTTAATTCAGTAACATTGTAGCTATGAATGAAATATTGAATTATTCAGTTGAATTATTCTTCATTGAAATAGAAAAAAATTCTATAACAGTAATAATAATCCATTCTACTATAGGAATATGGCCTTTGGAGGAAGGGACTAATCGATTACATCGATCCCCAGCTTTTCACTGGTATTTGATTTATCAACTCCGAAAGGATGAAAGACAAAGTCGACCTCGGCGTAATTTGAACTCACAACGCAGCACCAGACGAAATACTGCTAAGCATTTTGCCCTGTGTTATTTCTTTACTACCCACAAGGGGCTACACACAGAGGGGGCAAACCAGGACAGACAAACGGATTAAGTCGATAATACCGACCCCAGTGCGTAACTGGTACTTATTTAATCAACCCCGAAAGGATGAAAAGCAAAGTCGACCTCGGCGGAATTTGAACTCAGAACGTAGCGGCAGACGAAATACCTATTTCTTTACTGCCCACAAGGGGCTACACACAGAGGGGACAAACAAGGACAGACAAACGGATTAAGTCGATTATATCGACCCCAGTAGGTAACTGGTACTTAATTTATCGACCCCGAAAGGATGAAAGGCAAAGTCGACCTCGGCGGAATTTGAACTCAGAACGTAACGGCAGACGAAATACCGCTAAGCATTTCGCCCGGTCTGC
>NC_068985.1:123800126-123807219 GCF_001194135.2 Octopus bimaculoides
GCCGCCTTAACATAATAATAATAATAATAATAATAATAATAATAATAATAATAATAACAACAATAATAATAATAATAATAATAATAATAATAATAATAATAATAATAATAATAACAATAATAATAATAATAATAGTAATAATAATAATAAGACTTAATTAATAAGAACGAAGAAAAGGGAAAGAATAAAACATCTTACTTTATATTTAGTTGTCAAAAATATAAATCATATTTTCCATCAATTTTAAGGTTTGACACATGAAAAGGGAATAAAAATATATGATATTAAAATTATTTCCTTCACTTTCACAGAAAGCGCTTGTTAGATCCCCGCCCCTTTTTTGTTTTGATTATTTTCTATTTTCTCTTTCATTTAATTTGTCTATCATTCTTTAGAAAAGAAATAGCTGGATATAAATTAACAAATGTGGTAGTTATGCATCAACAACCATTTCGTCACATTTCGTGCCAGCGCTATTTAAATATTAGCCTAACATGCAATCCGTTTCGTTTTTCGGATGAGTTTTGTCTTGTTAAACATATTTATCGGGTGAGTGAAGGCCACGTGTTGACAGAAACGGTAGAGTGCCAAATGAAATGGCTTACAGTCAGTATTTAGTTCAAATACCGCTGAGTAAAATTTTCCTTCTATGGACCCACAATCGATAAACAAATATCAGTAGCGTACAGGTTTGATTTAATCTCTAATATCTCTATCATGGCAAATTTTTGCCTTGTACTTTGTCTGAAGAAAATCAATATTTCTTCTCGATATTGACTGATATACAAATAGTCAGGAAGAAAGAAAGAGAGAGAGAGAGAGAGAGAGAGAGAGAGAGAGAGAGAGAGAGAGAGAGAGAGAGAGAGAGAGAGAGAGAGGGTGAGAGAGAGAAAGAGAATGTATTGTTCTGACAACACGGAAACAATGAGATCTGATTAACTCGAAATCACATTTCGCTTGTTGGATACACATGTCTCTCCTGGCGTTAAAATCTCAAACATTATTTTATAACAAAGTTAGAAATAATTAGTGATCTAGAATTAATTATGTAACTAGTAATTATTTTATCAGCCACAGGGATATGAGCCGTAAAGATGACATTAGTAGTGTTCTTCTTGGGTAAAGCAAATTCTGAAATGTATTTAGTCTGTCTCTCTGCAGCTTTTATCCTACCTATTTTAATATCTATCTATCTATCTATCTATCTATCTATCTATCTATCTATCTATCTATCTATCTATCTATCTATCTATCTATCTATTTATCTATCTACCTACCTGCCTGCCACCTTGCCTGTCTGCCAGCCTGCCTGCCTGCCTGCCTGTCTGTTTGTCTTTCTGGCTGGCTGTCTATCTGTCTGTCTGTCTATCCATAGAGAGAGTGAGTGGAGAATTGGCAAATATTAGAGCATCTGACAAAATGTTTTAAGTCTTGAGTTCAGAACACGCAAGAGATCGAAAAAATAAGGATAAATCAAGCAGCGGGTCAGTTCAACTGACATTACTCACTGTCAAAATATGTACGTTTGTGCTTATATCACACACACACTCTCTCTCTCTCTCTCTCACACACACACACACACACACACACACACACACACACACACACACACACACACACACACACACACACACACACACACACACACACACACACACACACACAAGCACACACACACACACATACACACATACACACATGCATAGCCACATGCGCGTGTGCGCATATATACTACTACTAAATTCAAGTCACGACAGACAGAGAGGATGTTCTTGAAGCCGAGATGTCGAACTTACGGAGACAATATTTACATATCGCCTGAGGAAACACAACTAGATCTCATAATGCAGAGAAACGGTTACATAATCAAGTGTCTGCATGCCTGAAGAACAACGTTGCGTAGAAACAATTGTAGTGATTAAATAACAAAAGTCCAATTGTACTACTTTTTGTTGGCTCCACATATTTTTCTGTTATCTATTCATACATGACAGATACCCAAACGCAAACCTGGAAGTACGTCTAATATTATTACTGGATAGCACAGGGTGAAATCTGAAGGTGGACGAGCTTCATACTGTACTCTACTGTGTTCTTAACAGAATATACCATAACTATACACACACACACACACACACACACACACACACACACACACTATATAATACTTTATTCAATATCTCAGATTTTCATTCACAAACACAAATTCGCTAGTACTTACCACCACAGTTCCTATATCTTACAGATAGACACGCATTTGCAGACAAATATCGACATTAATTTATTTGATCCCTAAACAGAGTCATAATCGATAACAGCCACCATGATCCTTATTGAGCAGGGACAATCAGCATCATCCCTGATAAAAAGAAGAGATGTATGAGCAACACGAAATTTTCTAAGAGTTTGTCTTCTGGGATAGTTCCAGATATAAACAAATATAATGAAGTTATTAAAATGATCAAGTAATCTTTATTAATTATGTCTATAAAAGAACATGTAGATCCACTAATTTTAAAGTGTGAAGCAAAAAAATATATCTTCGTATATCGAAATAGACATTATTTTGTAAATAAATATAATATGACGGGAAAAATAAATAAAAATTTATAAATGAAAATGTTTATGAATTTAAATATCCATATGCTTTACACAGTGCTATAAAACAGTTATGTTTAGGATGATTTTCTTTATATGTGCGTGTGCATGTACTTACAATCACACATATGTCTAGAGTGCAAGATGTCATCAACCTACCGTCCTCCTCACTTGTACGGCCACACTTTGAATTCTGTGGTGACCCCAAACAAAAAATTACAAGAATTGAGTTACCCCAGAGAGTAATCGCTAAAAAATAAAAAGCATGACTAATTTTGATTATTGGGACTACCTTAAAACATTGAAACTTTAATCTTTCCAGCGCTGCCGTGAGCGCAGCATCATTAGCACAATACGAAGAATATACCAACAGCATTGCCCAAACGACCTTAATATCAGATTCGGAATTCATCCAAGGCTGGGGTTACGTGCCATACGCCCCAACACAATTCATGACCACAACACAAATTCACTGCAAGACAATTTCTTTTCATCAAATCAAGTCAAAGAAAAAGATCCCATCACTTTCAAATGATACCAAGAAAAATTGCTTCAGACACGCCACTTATGCTTGAATACATATCAGTCAACAACCCACTTCTTAAATGGACCACTACCTCCTTAAATGGACCACTACCTCCTAAAACTTGATGTAAAAATGACAACAGAACCTATAAGGTGATGCTATTAAATTTGACATGGCCCGGGCCAATTTTTGACCAAAATATATCCAAATTGAATAGAGATACACACACACATATATATTCATGTATATATATATATATGTGTGTGTATATATATATATAAATATGTATGTATACATGCTTATATACTGACATACGTACACAAAGAAACACATATATAAACGTATTAGTATATACTGGGCTGGCAAGAAAGTAATTTCGGTTTTTTAGTATGAAATAAAAGTCATTTATTTTTCATACAAAGAATGAACTTTTCCATTTTGTTCGATGACCTTCTGCCATCTTTCTGGCAACTTCATGATTTCACGCTTATAGAACTTTTGGTGCTTATCACCCAAAACCTGAAACAAGTGTGATTTCAGGTCATCATCATTACTGAAAGTTTCACCATTCAAAGAACTTTGCAAGCTTCGAAATAAATGATAATCTGATGGTGCAAGGTCAGGGCTTTATGGTAGATGAGACATCACTTCCCGACCAAGCTCCAATTATTTTTCACGAGTTAGTAAAGACGTGTGTGGTCTAGTGTTGTCATGGTGGAACACGATTCCTCTACGATTTGCCAATTCTGGCCATTTTTCTTTGATTGCTTCCTCCAGTTTCATTAGTTGCTGACAGTAAACATTTGACTTGATCGTCTGGTTCCTTGGAAGGAGCTCAAAATACACAACATCTTTGTAATCCCAACAAATTTTTAGCATGACCTTTTTTATGCAATCCAGCTTTCGATATCGCTTGCGCTGGTTCATTACGCTTGGACCATGATCGTTTTCGATTGATGTTATTGTAGACAATTCATTTTCACCACCAGTGACGATTCATTTAAAAAAAAGGTCGGATTTCATTGCGTTTAAGATGTATATTATAAATATTGATTCGTTGTGTTAAGTGAATCTTTTTCAACTTATGTAGAACCCAAACATCGAGCTTCTTAACAAGTGCAAGGCATTTTAAGTGATTTTCAATAGTTGTGTGTAATACATTTAACCTCTCTGCAACCTCTCGTAGAGTTATATGACAATCATATTCAATTATAGCTTTGATTCGGTCATCATCAATTTCAGTAGGTCGACTAGAACGTTGGTTATCTTTGAGTGAAAAATATCCAGAACGGAATTTTTAAAACCATTTCTGACATGTGCATTCTGTTAAGCAATCAACACCATAAACTTTACATATCTCTTTGTGAGGCTCAGCAGCTTTCTTCCCTTTACGGAAATAATACTGCAAAATATGGTGAAAATGTTCGTTTTTACACTCCATGTTAAAATTGACACCGAAGTAACAGCGGTAAACAAAAATACGCGCAATTTGCTTCTAGAGTAAGCTAAAAGTAACGGAAAAATTCATAACGTTGACATAAGCCATTCAAAGAAATCGTAACTCTATCTATTTTCGCGCGCGCGCATGAGTGCGTGTGTGTGTGCGTGTGTGTGTGCGTGTGTGTGTGCGTGTGTGTGTGTGTGTGCGTGTGTGTGTGTGTGTGTATTATTAAGTAGACGATTACAGTGAAGGCGCATGGCTCTGTGATTAGAGCGTCGAACTTACGATCGTGAAATTGTGAGTTCGATTCCCGGACCGGGCTGCGTATTGTGTTCTTGAGCAAGACACTTTATTTCACGTTGCTCCACTTCACTCAGCTGTAGAAATGAGTTGCGACGTCACAAGTGTCAAGCTGTATCGGCCTTTGACTTTCCCTTTGATAACATCGGTGGTGTGGAGAGGGGAAGCTGTTATGCATGAGCGACTGGTGGTCTTCCAGAAACAACTTTTCCCAGACTTGTGCCTCGGAGGGTTACTTTCTAGGTGCAATCTCATGGACATTCATGATCGAAGGGGACCACAACACAACGACAGTTTTTGAAATATAAATCCATTTCACTCGACAAGATAAGAGTTATAACTTTACTAAAATCGAATATGAATCACAAACATGTTTGTAGCTACTTAACCGCCAAGTTTAACAAAATAACTGAAATTCGTGTATGTTTATGCTTTAGCGGAAACCTCAGAATATAAATGTTTAATCGCTATAATGTAACTAATTTTATGTTTTTCCGAAAAGGTCATTTATAATTACGACCTCGATAGAAAAGAAATAGAAAACAGAACCTATCATACGAATGGAACAACTTTGTAATCCCACGATTGGTTATCTCATAGGCCATATTTGTAAATGTCTTTTAAGGGCAAGTGGCAGGACAAAGTCACAAAATCGGCTGTACTAGCGGAAACAAACTCGTTAACAACCCAAACCATCATTGAAATGCATCAACTCTTACAGCTAGACTATGCATAAAGGATGCCAGACACAAGAATGCCCAAAGAGATCCTGTGTGCCGAACTTACAGAAAGCGCTGTCCTTATTCCACACCCAACGTAACCACTAAGAAAGATAGCCGAAAATAGTAACAATCGAAGGTAAACATGCAGAGAAGCAACCGTTATTACAGGTCACAGTGAAAGTCGAAGACCTTCGACGAAGTTTATCATTGATTTTAGCAGAGTTAGAAACTGACCAAAACGGAAGCATGAACTTTGAAGAGGTAGAATTGAAGTTAATTCGGCCAACGGTGTTCTTTGAAAGGATACAACTTTGAATGCTCAGACATGACCTCGTTCGTATAAATAACAATTCTCACAATCTATGCTGATGATACGAAAATATTAAGATGTACCAGAAGTGTCGATGTTGTCAATAATCTTCAGAAAGACAATGTAGAAGTGGGCGGAAGAAAACATCTTGCAACTTAATACCGAAAGTTTCGGATACTTTGCTATTAGCCACGTTCCAATATGTGCGTGATCCAGAAACCAAAATTACTAAAAGTTCATCGTTTTTCAGATGCATGAAGAACAGTTACTTTTTGATTTCCATTAAGGGCTTGTCTCACCATCATTAGTATATTGGTTATGATATTAGAAAGCGACACCAATATGCAAACGATTGTGTTTATGATAGCCAGGCCAACACCAGTTTCGCTCCGTATGGTTATTAGAATCTGCAGTTTTGCTCTCGTTGCTCTCTTGTCACAGCTGTGTTTCTGACAGAGCAGCGACGTCCATACCATAGCGCACCAATTATATACTGATTTCCGCAGTTATGCGTTCAGACGCCCTGAAAAATCTACATCCAACATCCGAAGTCTTTATCAATCTAAACCCTAAGTGCTGAAACACGAACTTACGACAATCATTAGTGGAAACCATCTTCTAATGTAGTGAATAAGTCCACATACTTTCAAGACAACCTAGATACGTAGGAAAATTGCTTCTTACGTTCGGCTGCAACTGCTTTCAGGAAGCTTTGTGATTAATTAGACTTACCTGCTATATCGTCGGCCTATCAGAAAGCTGATGTGATATCTCGCTTGTTCTTGTTTGGATTGACTATATATTTATTGGGTTGTCCGGAAAGTTCGTGCCGATTTATAGTAGCTTACCTTTCGACTTATTTTAGAACATGGTTGAGTTCATAAAATAGGATTTGACTACACCTCCAGTTAGAGCACAGTTTATGCTATCTTTTCGTGGAAGAAGGTTTATGTTCCTATAACCTGTGTTAATTCTGTAACCCTTTAAAATGGAAGATAAGAAAGTTCATTTTCGGCACTTGATGTTTTTCTTTTTCCGTAAAGGGAGAAATGCCTCACAAGCAACGAAAGAAACATGCGCAGTTTACGGTGATGTTTCTTTATCTGAAAGAACTGTACGGAAGTGGTTCGCAAGGTTCTGAGCTGGAGATTGTAGCCTTATTGATAAAGAGCGATCAGGCAGACCATCCACTACAG
>NC_068985.1:123807229-123810228 GCF_001194135.2 Octopus bimaculoides
CATTAATTGAGAATAATCCACATTGCACAACCCGAGAATTGGCAGAAAGCCTCAACCTATCAAAATCCGTCCTTCATGAGCACCTGGTAAAGCTTGGGTACACAAATCACTACGATGTTTGGGTACCACATGAGTTGAGTGAAAAGAACCTTTTGGATCACATTTCCATCTGTGATTTGCTTTATAAACGGAATGAAAACGCACCTTTTTTTAAAGCAAATTGTGACAGGTGATGAGAAATGGATTATCTACCGAAACGTTCAGAGAAAGCGACCCTGGAGTAAGCGACATGAACCACCCTTAGCCACCCTAAAAGCGGGTCTTCACCCTAAAAAGTCTTGCTTTGTGTCTGGTGGGATTGGAAAGGAATTCTGTACTATGAGCTTCTCCCAAGTAACCAGACAATTAATTTTGAGAAATACAGCACACAAGTGGACGAGTTAAAAGCAGCAATTCAAGAGAAACGTCCGGAATTGGGGCCAACAGGAAGGGGGTTGTTTTCCAACATGATAATGCAAGACCGCACGTTTCTTTGGGAACCAGACAAAAAATGCTGCAGCTCGGCTCGGATGTGTTACCCCACTCTCCATATTCACCAGATATTGCTCCTTCGGATTTCCACTTATTCAGATCTCTGCAGAATATTCTTAATTGCGTAAAATTTCAATTCGTTGGAGGACATAAAAAGATACCTTGATGAATTCTTTGCCATGAAACCACCTCAATTCTGGGAAGAGGGTATTTTCAAGTTAAAGGAAAGATGGAGACGCATTGTGCAACAAAATGGTTCATATTTGGCTGATTAAAAATGTAATGGCAAGTATTTATTGACATTTTTCTTTCCTTTAAAAATCGGCTCGAATTTTCCGGATAACCCAATATTTATACACACACACACACACACACACACACACACACACACACACACACACACACACACACACACACACACACACACGTATAGCTACATAGAGAAATGGCTGGATATACGCGCACATATACGCATTTATATTATTATGTGAAAGGGATCAATGGTCATTCCCGACCCCTAGGGTCATAAACTGGTTTCCCGGATTCGGTAAAATATATACTCCGGATGGGACGCCGGTCCGTCGCAGGATTACTCGTTTGTGCCAGGTGAGTGAACTGGAGCAACGTAAAATGTAGCATTTTTCTGAAGAACACAACGCATCACTCGGTCAAGAAATCGAAACCATAATATTACAACCATGAGAGGAACACTCTAACAACTAAGCCACACACACACACACACACACACACAAACTCTCCACCCACTAAGTCCTACGTGGTTATGGGTAACAGTCAAGAAAAATTAAATCGATAAATACATTTACATATAAACATGGTAATTTAATATTCTTAGGGTGATGTGTGATTAATGTCGAGAGATTGCATTTAAAAAAAATGTTCAGGTTGTTTATTTTCAAAAGTGAACGCTTCCAATTCAAAAGGAGACTTTAAAGTAAAAGGTTTAATAATTATATGTTAGTGATGAGGCATATTTAAAAACTGAATTGAATAATTGAAATTTGCTTGAAATTGAAAGTATTGATAGGAAAAATTGAAGTACGCAATGGTATATTTTAATGACTTATTGTCGATTTATTGAAAATATATCAAAGAAGATTATATTTGTTGTAAGCAACGTAACTGCGTACGTACACGCACAGCTACTACACACACAGATACACACATAACACACACACACACACACACACATACAGATAGATAGACAGATAGATAGATAAATAGATAGATACAAACATACATGCATACATATATGAGTGTGTGTGTGTACATACGTTCAAACAAACAAGTAAGCAAAGCAAATATATATACACGTATGTGTATGTACATTTTATAGGATGCAGACATGGTTGTGCTTAGGAAATCCATACAGTTATGATTTCATTGAGTGAGCTTACAGAATGACATCTTAGGCAAGTGTTTGCTACTGCAGTTTTAGATCACAAACATCGTGAAAAAAATTGGATGGACAGAAACTATAAAGAAACTTGTTGTATAACCTGAAGCTGTAATGCAAATAACCAGTCTTGCCACCCTCTGTTTCACAGTGATACTGCCTTAGTATATAATGTTTTGTGTCTAAGTGTATAGAATTCCCAGACTCTTATTACTTATAATGGTTTCTTATATTGCAACAAGGATTGCAATTTTGAGGGGAAGGAATTAGTCAATGCTACTGCTCCCAGTACTCAATCGATATTTTGTTTTATCGATTCTGTAAAAGTGAAAGGTAAATTTCACTCCAGCGGATCCCCTCGGTCGGCCCCACCTTCGGGATTTTCTCTCAGAATATAAAGAACCGAATCAGATACCCAAAAGCATTTTCCGACGCTCTAATGACCCTGCCAGCTTGCAAGCTTGCCATCTTTTCTCTTACACCATAATGTAGTTCTGTTGATCAAAGAACTAAAATAGTCATCGTTAGAGGCGACTGAAGTCCATTTGCTTATTTGTTATTCGTTTCATTTTATTTGATGTTTACTGTTTGTTAGAGACATAACTCTGTGAAAAGACGACTTACCAAAGTAATAAAATGAAGCATCAAAGTTCAAGTTTAGAAATAACAGCAGTTTTTTTCTGTTTAAATTAACAGCATGATGCAGATAACGTCACAGTGCAGAAAATAGTCTCTTTACCACTCAATGTCAAGCTGAATCTGCGACCCACTTTATTTTTCGAATGTGATCTAAGACCTCAAGAAAAGGTATAAAAGACGCCAGCCCAATGCCATTCGTTATTCAAAAGGTGGTTGCGTGATTTGTCGAAACATTTCTGTCTTTTTCAGTTAATTCTTTAAGTGACATTCTTTGTAATTTTTACATTTGTGTGTGTGTGTGTGTGTGTGTGTGTGTGTGTGTGTGTGTGTGTGAGCACGTGCCTATTGTCTGTAATCTCCTAAGTCAATACTTTAAAGTTGTATTTGAATTAACTATTTACAGAATTTACAAACG
>NC_068985.1:123810931-123811883 GCF_001194135.2 Octopus bimaculoides
GTAACTGAAGTACTGTATTATTTGTATCGATAAACTGCAATGTACGTTAAATAAACATACAATTATCCTCTCCGTTTAAAAAGACCTGGATAAATCATGAGATTCTCTTAGTAGGACGAACTCAAGAACACTTTGACTAGTTTCCACTGTCAGTTTATCAAAACTTTCCTCCAATAATCAGAAGTAGACAAGATTCTTTTGCAGTTGTGCACATATGTAAATCTCCCTCTCCGCATAACTAATGTAATCCAAGAAATTGGTAAAAGCCGTTATCGAGAACCTACGACTAACGGAAGTTTTGTCGCACGCAGTAATGTAGCCAAATGAGACTTGAATTAACTTTTTGAACTGCAGAAGGATTGGCCTACAACACGTTGTCTAGAACCACTCTCTGAAGACAAAGCTTTTACTGTTCGAGCCAATCTAGAAACCTCAACACTCGATTTGTAAGTAATAACAGTGAATCTTTCCTCGTAACGCTACTACCACTTAAAAAGTCAAAGGTGTATTGAATGTTGTCCTACATGTAATCTGCGAGAAATAAATAGGTGGTCATGTCAAAAATGTCTTTCATGATATAAGTTCAGTGTGGAGGCGCAATGGCCCAGTGGTTAGGGCAGCGGACTAGCGGTCATAGGATCGCAGTTTCGATTCCCAGACCGGGCGTTGTGAGTGTTTATTGAGCGAAAACACCTAAAGCCCCACGAGGCTTCGGCAGGGGATGGTAGCGAACCCTGCTGTACTCTTTCACCACAACTTTCTCTCACTCTTACTTCCTGTTTCTGTTGTGCCTGTAATTCAAAGGGTCAGCCTCGTCACACTGTGTCACACTGAATATCCCCGAGAACTACGTTAAGGGTACACGTGTCTGTGGAGTGCTCAGCCACTTGCACGTTAATTTCACGAGCAGGCTGTTCCGTTGATCGGATCAACTGGAAGCTTCGACGTCGTA
>NC_068985.1:123811893-123813515 GCF_001194135.2 Octopus bimaculoides
GGCCCAGTGGTTAGGGCAGCGGACTAGCGGTCATAGGATCGCAGTTTCGATTCCCAGACCGGGCGTTGTGAGTGTTTATTGAGCGAAAACACCTAAAGCCCCACGAGGCTTCGGCAGGGGATGGTAGCGAACCCTGCTGTACTCTTTCACCACAACTTTCTCTCACTCTTACTTCCTGTTTCTGTTGTGCCTGTAATTCAAAGGGTCAGCCTCGTCACACTGTGTCACACTGAATATCCCCGAGAACTACGTTAAGGGTACACGTGTCTGTGGAGTGCTCAGCCACTTGCACGTTAATTTCACGAGCAGGCTGTTCCGTTGATCGGATCAACTGGAAGCTTCGACGTCGTAAGCGACGGAGTGCCAACACACACGATATAAGTTCAGTACATCAGAGTTAATTTGGGCACAACAACTTTTAGCGCTTGATAATTTACATGCACAGAAACATATAACTACAGACACGCGCACGCACAGACGCTCATACAACCGCACGTATAATATTTCATCATGTCTTTTCCTACTTTCTTATAGTGATCATTGTCTCATTCACGATAAGAAATATTAGAACATATGTAAATGCTTTAAAATCACCCTGTTTCTCAGTTTGTATACCGACGCAAGCAACCGTCTTTCTTCCATTCGCGTGAGCATCCTTTTCGCTCTCCATCGATAGGCCATCGCTTTTTGAATTTTTCTTTTAGACTATATTATTCTGCTTTTGTCTGAAATTATTTATCTCATTCGAACCTTGTTGTCTTCTGTGTTATATGTCTTCAGGCAATTTTGGTACTGCCCTGCCCCTGAGAGATATTTCCACTCACTGGTAGTCTCCGACGTGTGGTACAATTTGTTAAAAGAGCTAAAACTACGTTCATTATGAATCCTACTATAGATGAGATATTCTTCTTGTCCATTCCTCCTTCTCCGTTAAATGTTTTCCATGCTATCTCACTTTTATGCTCAAACACAGACACAGACACACACACACACACACACACACACACACCCGCACACATACAAACACATACACACACGCTAGTACACACATCAGGTGTACCGATAGTATTTCACTTTATTTAATATTTAGGGTGGGGCCGATAAACATAAGAGCAACAAAACCCCTAACCCTAGCCCTAACCCCCGATGTGTCATAGCTAACCTCATTTCCCCATCGCACTCCGTCAACGCTTAATTACGATGAAAACTGCAGCATTTCCCTCTTCAGGATCGAACGCATTACACTTTTGTTTGCAGTTTTTTGAACTTTATTATTATTATTATTATTATCATTATTATTATCATTATTATTATTATTATTATTATTATTATTATTTTATGTTTGACTTTTGTTTTGCATTTGTACAAGTTGGATCCAAGTCTCACCCAGAGACCTCAAGAGACAACAAGTTAGAAGTTCATGTAGGTGTTATGCCTAGGGTACCATATATTTGGATTTGTACAGTTTTGTTCAAGTGAATGTTTAAGAAACCATAAGAAAATTATGTTTGCTTTAAAATTTGAGATCACATAGACAGTATTTTACGTAGGATATGGGCAGTTCCCATGAGCACTATCTTTTGGACTTCAGCCATTTTGGGGTTTCCTGGTATCTGAGCTAG
>NC_068985.1:123818925-123821425 GCF_001194135.2 Octopus bimaculoides
AACGGGGCGAAGAAAAGGTGTTGGCAGGCCGATTAGCAACAGAACAGCCCCACCATCGCTACAACAATAGCTACAACTACGGCACTAGTAGCAAACAAAGTGATCAATAAGCTAGCAAAGGACCTTGTAGATGCTTGAGACATCAGCCAAATATCCCTCAAATCACATTCCGTGGGTTTTTTTTAAAAAAATTTTACTTCGTGTAGCGTGAATAGAAGAAAGAACTGTCGTAACTAAAACGTCATCGAGCATTGGTCCGTTTAATCACTGCTGACATGGAGCAACAATCAGGGCTGAAGCGAGGTTTATTACTCACAAGAATAGTACCAAACAAGGGAAGCTAGATGGAAGTTCAGTGTCTGAAATAAATGACCCTCCAACAAGGGTTCACAAACTGACAAAAGCCAGCTTTATATCCCACCACCAAAATATTAGCAATTTTATTTATTTATTTATTTATTTATTCGTTTATTTATCTATTTATTCTTTTTCGTCTTTATTAATATCTTCTAAAATAGGCGGTCAGCAGTCTTAAGGGGAGCAGTGACCAATATTTCGCTGGTACTTATTTTCTCGACTCCAGAGGGGTGAAAGGCAAAGTTAACTTCGGCAGCCTTTGGACTCAGAACGCAACGAACCGGAAGAAATACCGCTAAGGGGTTTTTTTTCGTTTCTCCAGCGAGCGCTGGCCAGCTCGCCGCATTTTCTGCTTTTATTAATGAAAATACGCATTCGAATATTTTTCTTTTTTCTTTGCTAAAATTAGGGCAAATTTTAAGCTTTAAAACCTTCTTAATTTTGATTAAAAAGGAAATTTTGTGCTCTCCTTTCACAATCCATACAGGACCCATGGGGTCCTAAGTTACATTTCCTCCCTGTGAAATACTGTCCCACGAAAGTGTAGGGGGTGGTGTAAAGTAAGTAATATGCTAGAGTAGTACGGTTTTCCAATATTTTTAAATAGAGTACGGTTTCACAAATGTTATATTGTGAATTGTAAAACATCGACCAATGGAGATTATCAAAGGAATTAGTTGGGAAAATCAATTTTTAGAGTGTATTTAAAATTTTAAAGTGACAAGAAAGGAAAAAAAAACTCAATATTATTGGTTGATAAAAATTTATGAACGCACATTGGAATGGATCTGGGCTTTATACCCAGCTGGTGATAGAAACACATAAGTTTCGTCATTGTTAATCCTCCTCAGCGATGCATATTCTGCTCATTTGGCATAACTAAATGTGATCAATGCATTTAGAGAAAACGAATGTAGTGGTGTTGGTAATAAATATCAACCATATAACTACGTGAAAATACCCCAGGGAAACGTCCTACAGTAGTAACTACAAATATAGAATCTCTTAGTGAAAACCCCCGAAGCAAGCTTAGTGAACCAATAAGTACATGACTATGAAGTATATAAAACGGTGTCTGCTTTTCATACAATTCACACATGTACATACATAATGCATGCATACATACATACATACATACATACATATACCCATAAACAAACGCAAACGTACATACACACGCAATGACACATACAAACACGCGCCGAGACCCGCATGGTAACACTGATACAGAAGCAAACATGCATATGTGTGTGTCTCTGTTTTAAAATTATTATAATTCCTCCAAGGAGGGGGGAGCCCGTTTCCATCAAAGATACAAGGTTCCATCTTTGGGGTGTAGTTAACATAGACAAATTCACATTTAGAACTTGAGAAAAGTTTTGCATATTTTTACTGTTCCACTCACAGATTGCGCTTGTAATGCACGAATATGTATGTATGTATGTATGTCAGAGGTGCAATCTGTGTGGGTGTTTTTTCAGAACATTGTCTGGTTTAAAAAGCCACATCAGACGCCATGAAGGGGCTAAGGTGTAGGTACAGGAGGTGGTCAAACTCTGTGTAAGGAGTAGACAACCATTTATATGTATGTATGTATGTATATATGCATTGTGTATGTACGTAATGGGCATGCATCAATGTATGTATCTATGTCTGTATACATACAAGCATATATGCATACGTACAAACATACATACATACATACATACCTGAAGATCAGTGAAAAAGATAACACCTATGCTGAACTATTGAGAAATTTACAGTTACTCTATCCAGATTACAAGTTCAAGTTTATACCTGTAATTATTGGGGCCTTGGGATACATAACACACTGCTTAAATACCTATTTTGAGAAATTAGGCTTCTCAAAACCAGAAAGGAGAAAGCTGATTCAGAGACTACAGATCCAAGCCATCACTGGAAGTGTAAAAATCTGTAAAACTTTCCAGAAGTTTATCATTTAGATATATATATATAAGCATGTCTAGATATGCAACTGTATGCATGAGAACACATACATAAAACATACAAATCTGCGCATACATACATACATTCATACATACAAAAATACCCTGTTGTTGATGTTGAAATTCCAATGAAGGAACTTTGGATCTAGGTTCGAAACCAGTTCTTTCTATAGTGG
>NC_068985.1:123825490-123825724 GCF_001194135.2 Octopus bimaculoides
ATATATATATATATATATACATACATATACCTTCAGTCATTAGACCGCAGCCATTCTGGGGCATCGTCTTCCAAACAATTGGAGTCGTGTACGAAGAATGAGGAAAGGGGAGAACAGGGAAAACTTAACACGCATGTGGTCGGATCTCGATAGAATGGGGATAAAAACTTCCATTTACTGCGGGTTACCCCTGCGATTAGTGACCCCCCCCCAAAAAAAAATAACACTCCTTCT
>NC_068985.1:123825734-123826327 GCF_001194135.2 Octopus bimaculoides
ACTGCGGGTTACCCCTGCGATTAGTGACCCCCCCCCAAAAAAAAATAACACTCCTTCTAAATTTCAAACATCGGATTATGGCTATACTGTGACACTACCTTTCATGGTTTGGGCCGATTACACGGATGCTTGTCTGGTACTTATTTTTATCGAATACTGCTCAACTTACCACTTGCTGGCTGTACATAAAAGGGACACATCGTGAATAACAGTGGTTTTTAACAACCATAAGGGCAAACATAAAAACAAAACAAAAAAAAAATTAAATATAAGTGTGTGTGTGTATGTGTGAATGATGATCTGTGTTTATGTTTTACACAGGGCTAAACGCCGGCGTTGTGCCTTAGTGTGCATCATTACGTCTCACAAATTAGAAGTTCGACAAATACAATTGACAAAAATATATAGCAAACCGAACTAAGTACTGAGGTCGATATCATCAAATATAAACAATTGAAAGCAATGCCCAAGCATGACTAGACTAGAGTGTAACTGCTGGGAGCAACAATATAATGTATTACACGTGTGTGAAGTGTTTGTGTTCGCTATATATATATATATATATATATATATATATATATATATATATATAT
>NC_068985.1:123826337-123826988 GCF_001194135.2 Octopus bimaculoides
ATATATATGTATATAATACAAAGAACATATATGCATGTATACACACATATATGTATATACTTACATCTACATGTGTATATAGATGCATATCAGGGTACAGGACGTTAGAACAATGAACTACAGACCACGGAACCAACACATAGGAAAACAGATAGCCACTTGGAATTAATCCTTCGTCAGCTGCCTCTATTCTAACTAGACGTTTCGATGACACACACATATACATATATATATATATACACATACACATAAACATATATATATATATATATATATAGAGAGAGAGAGGTACGTAGGTAAGTATACACACACGCAGACAAATTTACACGGTCATGTAAACGTTCCAAAGTATATCAAAGTATGTTGAAACGCATTTTACATATAGTAAAACATCATCTGATGTAGAATTCAAGATGTTAAGTGGCGGGGATCCATATGTTTATTATATAAAGAGTATGAAGTGTGTGTGCGCGCGTGTGTGTGTGTGTGTGTGTGTGTTTGTGTGTTTGTGTGAGTGTGCAGATCATTTATTCGGCCGAAGTTACAAAGTAACTCAGGAGCCGAATGAGTCGTCTACGGGACGTTTATCAAATTCTTTCGTGCTATGCAAAAACTCTTGGCCCGTCAGGCACCTTGTAGCTTCAGGTGTTC
>NC_068985.1:123828226-123831536 GCF_001194135.2 Octopus bimaculoides
TATATATATATATATATAGATAGATAGATAGATAGATAGATAGATAGATAGGTGCAGGCGTGGCTGTGTGGTAAGAAGCTGCTTTCCAACCACATGGTTACGTGTTCAGTCTCACTGCGTGGCACCTTGGGCGAGTGTTTCTACTATAACCACGACCGATTAAAACCTTGTGAGTAGATTTGGTAGACGGAAACTGAAAGAAGCCCATCATATCTGTGTGTGTGTGTGCGTGTGTGTGTGTGTTTGTATCTGTGTTTGTGTCTTCTTCTTCTCCCCCTCCCCCTCCGCCTTCTCTTCTTACATTTCATTCTTTCCTTCCTCTATCACCTCCTCCTTCTTTATGTTCTTTTTCTCCGTCTCCCTTTCCTTTTTTTTGTTTTCCTCTTCGGCTGATTCTCTGCCATCCAAAAATATTGTCTGTTTCATCACGTTATTATCTTTCTATTTACTTGAATTTCCCATCTCCTATTCTTATGTAATTATACTTTTGTGGTACCGTTACACATCCACCTTACACCAGCCATCTTCTCCCACATACATTTCCTTTTTCTCTTTTTTTCTACCCCTTTTCCCCTCTTCCTCTCTGTTTTAAGGCGATATATCTATGACCACATTATTTACATTATTTACATTTGACGGATATTTGTCCTCATCTTGTTTGTTGTTAACACAACGTTTCGGCTGATATACCCTCCAGCCTTCGTCAGGTGTCTTGGGGTAATTTCGAACCTGGGTTCTCATTCCTAACGATGTTACTATTATTATATTATTATTTTTTTTTATTATTAATCAGGTCGCTGCCGTGAATCGAACTCGGAATCTTGGGGTTAGTAGCCCGCTCTCTTAACCACTACGCTTTCTCTCTCTCTCTCTCTATATATATATATGTGTGTGTGTGTGTGTGTGTATGCATGTGTGTGTGTATGCCTGTGTGTGTGTATGCCTGTGCGCGCGCGCGCGTATTCTGATCAATAAATATCCGGACTGTTGCCATAGTAACAAAGCTTAAGCAGAGTAAAGCCGCTTGGCACAGATTGAACTTGAACACTTCTCTCTCTCTCTCTCTCTGTCTCTCTCTCACTAGCTATGCTGATAATACGAAAGTATTACAGACGGTCGAGAACCGTTGGTGACATATCAAAACTGCAAAAAGATGTGAATGCCTTATAGAAATGGGCCGATGAAAATATAACACGCAGTTCAACGCTGAGCAGTTTCAAGCACTCCACTGTCGACCCGCAAACCGACTACAATCGGAATAAACATGATTAGGGGTAGTGCAATCCCAGAGTTAGAGTTGGTACGTGGCTTTGGAATCAACATGGAGAATGATACAAGATACTAAGCGCATGTAAATGGTACGGCAATAGGACGAAAGAGGAAGTTGACCTCGGCCACATTTGAACGCAGAACGTGAAGAACCGGGAAATATTCTGCAAAGCATTTTGCCCGACGCTCTAACGATTCTGCCAATCCTGTTAATCACGTTTCTTTTCGATGCATCCCAATAATCATCGACAAACATAAAGAAAGGCAGCATTCATGAGAAACACATGTAAACACACACGGACACTCATGTAGACATACAGAAAAATGCACGCATACCCAGAAATATACAGGGTGATACACATAGCCTAATGACTATATACAAGAACTCATACTCTTACATACAAACACATTCATGTATACAAATGACGGATGGTGCACCAGCATGACCGCAGCCACTTGGCTGAAACACATAAATAAATATATATATATATATATATATATATATATATAGCAAAACATTCCCACAATATACACAAGAGAAAAAAGCCAGGTCAGTTCCTCCTCAACTTTATTCGATTATCAAAGAATATGTATATGTATTTTCATACACTGTTTTTAACATTTTCATCTTATTATCAGAGAATGTGTGATAATCAGTATGTAACAATACAAAGTTCATACAAAGCTTTATACTTTAAATATATTTTATCATCAAAGAATGTATATATGCATTTTAATACTCAAACTGTTTTTTTAACATTTTTTATTATTCTCAAAGACTTTTGATAATCTTTTTCTAAAAAAGTGAAACCGGTTAAGTAAATAAATATCTTTAAAATAAGTGCATTTTCAAACCTTCTTTCATATATATATATATATATATATATATATATATGAGACGAATTATATATATATATATGTGTGTGTGTGTGTGTGTGTGAGCGAATATATCCGCTGTATCGGAAATCTACAATGGTTCTACAGTTCCATAACTCCTGTCTCGGTTTTATGTATATATATAAAATCCTGGAAATACTGCACATCTGCAATGGGAGTTGGATGCAATACACAGGTGGGCTAAGGACAACAACATGCAGTTTAATGCAGGAAAATTCCAAGTCCTGCGCTACCAACACACAAAGCAGGCAGGATACACTGGCCCGGGAGGAATTGCAATCCCTAGATCAAAATCCGTGCGTGACCTGGGCCTCGACATAAGTAATGAAGCAGCTTGCCAAGTGCATATTACTAATTTGGTAATAAAATGCAGAGGGCTGGATGGATGGACCTTCCGATCTTTCAAAACAGGAGAAAAGGAGACAATGGTGGTCCTTTGGAAGGTATACGTCCTCAGCCGCTTCGACTACTGCTCCCAACTAGGTCACAACATAATATAAACTTAACGGCAGAACTCGAAGCAATCCAGTGAAGCTACACAAAGAAAACCGTCTCAATGCAATGTACCAGCTACTGGCAAAGTCTGAAAGAATTAAAACTCTTCTCCTTAGAACGAAGGCGAGAAAGATATGCTAATATGAATCTGGAAAATTCTGGAAGGCCTTGTACCAAACTTTGACATTGAAAGTTACACAAACAGCAGAACGGGACGCCATTGCATAGTACTAAAGATTCCAGCATCTCCATCAAGATACAGGACCAGATACTACAACAGCTTGGGTTTCAAGGGCCCACAATTCTTCAGTATCCTTCAAAACTGCCTGATACACTTGCATGGTATAGATGTAGGTGTCTTCAAAATTGGATCTCCTCTTGTCAAGGGTTACAGATAAATCTACCTCACAGCAGGAAACACAGATGAGGGAAGCGGTATCAGACTCCCTCATTCACTAAATGCCACATATCACAGGAGGTTTCAAATAATGTTGTAGCACTGTAAACGGTGGTGCCCCAGCATGACCGCAGCTTTGAAGATGGAACAATTTAAAGCTTTTAAAGATTTATACATACATACATACACACACACACACACACACACACACACACACACACACACACACACACACACACACACACACACACA
>NC_068985.1:123831802-123833778 GCF_001194135.2 Octopus bimaculoides
CACACACACACACACACACACACACACACATGCTAGAAGTAAGTAGACACCCCATAAAACATCGTTTTATGTTTATTCTAACTTGTAAAGGTTTATGTTTTTTATTAATTGACATTTTTATGTTTCAGGTTCTATATGTCACTGTTTAATCATGTCATGTACAAAAGAATCCTTCAAAATGTCTGAATTTCAAAGAGGCCGTATTGTGGGTCAGTCTGAAGGTGGACATAGACAGCGTAAAATCGCAGAACACTTTGGGTTCCCGTTTTCTATAGTGACTGTGCAATTTACCAGAGAGGGGAAGGAGTCCACATCACCTCGCCCAGGTTGACCTAGGCTCTCTGACCGTGGCCTTCACTTTGTTAAGAGAAGTGTGGAAGATAATCCTCGTTGCAAGGTCTCTGACATAGCAGAGCACGTTGATGTCAGTCCCCGAACAGTTGTCAGGTATCTCCACAAACTTGGTTACTATGGTAGAGCAGCAAGAAGGAAGCCACTTCTTTGACAAGCCAATATCAAGCGGAGAGAAGATTGGACCAGTCAGATGGTGGAGAGGCGACTAGCATTTTGGGACACTATCATATTCTTCAATGAGTCCATATTTGGTGTATTTTCTGACAGTGATCGAGTGTGGGTCTGGAGACCCTATGATCAATTATTTGACGTATAAAGATTGTAGCCAACAATGAAACATGGCAGCTATTTTGTGATGGACTGGAATTTGAAGCAATAGTCAACCAGAGCTGGTGGAGTGTGAGGGAAACATAAACTCAGATAAGTATATGTCCATATTGCAGAAATGACTCCTTTCAGTTTTCTCCAGTGGTAAAATGATTAAAGAAGACTCTTTATTTATGGAAGATGGGGCACCTTGTCACACGGCTAAATTGACTCAAGACATTTTGGATGAGAATGGCATTAAAAAGCTTCCATGGCTAAGCCAGTCACCAGATGTGAACCCTATTGAACACATCTGGGACATAATGGACAGGATATTTCATAAAAAGAAAGCATCTTCATAACAAAAAAAAAAAAACATCATTAAAGCCAGATATTTTGAGATTATTGCATGAAACTTGGCAAGAAATTCCTCAAGAGAATATTCGTCATCTGATCATTAACATACCTAATAGGGTCGTTGCATTGAAAAATGCAAGGGGTATGTCTACTAAATATCAAATATTCACATTATAACAATTTATAAATAATCTGAATGTATAATTTCAGATTTAAATAAATTTTAACGATTATAAGCGTGTCTATTTACTTCTGACATACCTGTATATATATATATATAAACACACACACATTATTTTTACTTGTTTCATTCATTGGACTGTGGCCGCAGTGGGGCACTGCCTTGAGATATTTAGTCGAACAAATTGACCACATACTCTTTTTAAGCTTAGTACTTATTCTATTGGTCTCTTTGCAAACCGTTAAGTTACGTGAGCGTAAATAAACCAATACGGGTTGTCAAGCTGTGGTGGAGAACAAACAGAAAGACACATGCATAGATAGATAGGGAAATAAATAATTAGACATATATATCTTATTTACCTTTTAGGGGTTTCATCTCGGGAGCTGCAACCACGCTGGGGCACCACCGTTAGCTTTGCTATATTTTCACTACTTAAAATCTCTAGTATCTGACAATTGCTGAATGAGGACGTTTCCTGCTGCAAGGTAGGTTCACCCGGAAGTCCTGACTGGGGAATATCCAGGTATTTTTTTTTAAGACATCTACACCTACGTCTCTCAGATGTTTTTGGAGGGTAATGAAAAGATGTGGGCCCATGAAATCTAAGATGTTGCAAAATCTATTCCTGTAACTTGATGGCGATGTTGGGACCTTTGGTACTATGCAGTTGCGTTTCGTTCTGTTGCTTGAGTAAATTTCAACGCCAAAGTTTGCTACAACTTCTTCCAGGATTTTCCAGATGTGTATCCTTGTATACCATTCATGCATTCGTTAT
>NC_068985.1:123833961-123835921 GCF_001194135.2 Octopus bimaculoides
TTGGTTCGTACATATAGATGAATTCTTTATGTGAATTTGTCTGTTGAAACAAAAATGTTTTTGTGCCTAGGGAGAATCATTATATCAATATTATCATCACACGTACTGGTTCAATTCCACTCGTTTATTATTATTCAATTGGTTAACACTCCAACTAAATAATTGTTTGTTTAATTTGACGAACCAAAACTAAACAAATGACTTACTGTTTAACCAGATTAAGTAAACAATCGATTAGTTAGTTGGATATTTAACCAATTGACTAGTAATAAAGGAGTGAAATTGAACCAGTGCGTGTGTTAATAATTTTGGCATAATGACTCTCCCTAGATACAGCAATCTCTCTCTCTCTCTCTCTATCTGTCTGTCTGTCTGTCTCTGTCTCTCTCTCTCTCTCTACATATATATGTATACACACACACATTTATGTATGCACATGAGGTACATACGTAGTATATGATATATGTGATACAATATATGTGCTGTGTGTAGGCTGGGCGATACTATTTAATATACTAATAATTCTTCCCCACTCACATTTTGCAAGAGGTACATACGTAGTATATGATATATGTGATAGCCGAAATAGTTGAATAAAGAAGGCGTCATAATAAGTTGTAAAGATCTCAGATTTCAGGATGGCTTCGAGACTGTCGTTTTTCCCTTCATTTTCTTGAGATTGATACTAACCGAAATCTCAAAATATATATATGTGCCTAACCACCGTTATAATAAAATGCATGCATATATACATATATCATTTTTTTTTCATCTACAGAGAAACAGCAAAATACGCCTTGTTTATGTATCTACTATATAGGTTACATATATCATATCATACCTTGATACTAAGTGGACTGAGATCCCCATTGACAGACCCCTGATATTAAAATAAAATTTTAAGTACTTATGGTATGCAAAATAGAAGCCCCAGTATTCTGCTGTTATAGATCTGCTGAGTATATAAATAGATTGGATGCTTGTTTCTCGGGTATTGGTCTGATTGATGTAGAGCTTCTTATTAGGACCCAATAATGCTCGAAAATCGATTAAGACTGTTCATCGTTTTTTTCATAATCTACGGAGAAATAGCGAAATTTGCCCTGTTTATACAACTACTATATTATTTACACACACACACACATATATGTGAGTGTGTAAATAGTGGAGTAGGAATTGTACAATCAACTTCATTATTCTACAGCTTTTTCTCTGTAAGAACCAGTACACTCAGAGCTGAGTGCTTATGCATCACTTTATATATTGTATACATGTATTTAAACGCTTTCCCAAATAAACATACACATCATTTAAAACATTCCGAAGAAGCACACAGCTCTGAGTTTGCTTTTCTCATAGCAGAAAGAAATGTAAGCTAATGAAGTCGATTGGGTAATTCCTGTTCTCCTCTCATTTAATTAATTTCCTTTTATGTTCTATATTCACTGAGAGTTTTCTTCTGAAGAGTCTGTATATCGAGTTCTAACAACAGGTTATTAGTGTTGCTATGCCTCAGCGAAATCATAAAATATATTTATATAGACAGGTAGATAATAGATTGAAGACATTTTCACGAACAAAACTGGAGAATATAAAACATTGAATGGAGTGAAATAATTCATGATGACGGTAAATTTAGTAGCGGTAAATCGTAAATTGAATTCAAAAATTGCAAGATCGTAATTGCAACAAAATTCGGATTGAGCAGTTGTATTTATGCTTCTAACGATCTGTTAGATATTAATTCCAAGTATGAAATTTTAAGTCACGAAGTATATCCCCATAATAACATGATATATAAATATAAATATATATATATATATATATACCGGAGTAAGCACATGCAATGTGCAACAAGGTGGAAAAAAGAGTACTCAAATACCAGAGGTAGAGTAATATGCTTTATTTAAAAGCAGCAGAAATATAACAAAAAAAAAAATATATATATAGTTATCCTTCC
>NC_068985.1:123838127-123839924 GCF_001194135.2 Octopus bimaculoides
ATATATATATATATATATATATATATATATATAATGTACACACACATACACACACACACACACACATATACATACAAATAAATGTCTAACCAGACGGGCATGTAACAACATAACAGCCCAAACTCAGGATCTTTAGTGAGACACAACTTTATGCATAGACACACCTGATGAGACCCAGACTGCAAAATTGATGCAACACATGTTGAACTGGGTCCCACCCATAAGGGACAGTGGTAGGATGGGTCGAAATGACCGCTGTACAAAATAAAGATTAATACGAAATCCATCTTCGCGTTACTTAAGAAATTATTATCATTATCTCAACTAACACTGCGGAATTCAACTGAAATATATCCCAACAGTGGATGACACCAGGTAGCCCAAAATATGCCAATACTCTACTCAAGACTTCAACAAACTAATCGACATTACTCCAAAATATTATATATATATATATATATATATATATATGTGCGTGCTTGTGTGTGTATGTGTGTGTGCGCGCGCACACACGCACACACACACACATTCACATTCACATTTATCATAATAATAAAGTCACATGAAATGAAATATAGTAACTTAGTTTATTCATACAAAAGGTAGAGAAATTTTTCGAAATTTTCACGGAAATGAAATGCAATGGAATGAACTAAACTAAAATAAAATTAAATATTTACGTTATACTATTTAAGAATTACCCTGGCGCTCGAAAATGTTTAAACTTCAGCTAAAGAGAGGAAATCTAATTTCCTTTATATACAGAAATGTAGGCTTAGGTGAGAATTGCGATTGTGTGGTGTGAACTGAATAGAGTGAGGCAGTCACGTGACATTTTTGGACCAATTATACTGTGATGTCAAATGACATGCTTATTCTATTTTCCGTGCATTGTGTTCCCTCTGATGTCCGTGGGATTGAGTGGTTCTCAACCGGGATATGGCTCCTGAGGGTTCCTATAAGAGATTTGGGACCCACACAACAAAATAGAAGAATTTGCCTTAGATGTATTGCAAGAAACATGTTACAAAGCCCAACCTACACAAGTTAATATGTGAAAAGCAAAACTGAAATTTAGAAAGAATTTTCTATAAAATTAGTTTTTAAACACCGAATGGCTATGAGGGTTCACCGGAATAAAATAATGATCAAAGGAGTTCATAGATAAAAGATAGTTGAGAAACCCTGGGTCACGTGATCAGAAAGGTAGTGCCACTGTTAAGTGAAACTTTTGATAAGTGAACAGGTGAGCACTGTTCTGAGAATAAAAAAATTGTGTCAAGCTGTACCACACCTTTCTGATCACAAGGCCAATTCTTACGGGTTTCAAAGAGAACACAATACACAGACAATAGACCGAGCAGGTCATCTAACATCACTGTCATAATTGGCCTTAAAATGTCACGTGACTGTCTCACGCTATTTATCTTACGTCACACATTCACAATCCTCACCTGAAACTACGTTCTGTGCATAAAGGAAATTGGATTTCCTCCTTTTAGCAGAGGCACAAACACTGAACAGCTTGAAAAATTCTTCAATGTAATGACATTAATACTTCATTTTATTCTATTTTATTTTATTGCATATACTTGGAAAATTTATATACATACGTGTATATATATATATATATATATATATATAAATGTGCATGCGTGTGTATATATATATATGCATACATATATGTATATATACATACATATGCATATATATATATATATGTATATATATGTATGTATGTATGTATATGTGTGTATATATATATACGTATATATATGTATATATATATATATATAT
>NC_068985.1:123840394-123842947 GCF_001194135.2 Octopus bimaculoides
ATCTATCTATCTATCTCTCTATATATTTGAATAATGTAGGGAAACGAATTTCCAAATTGATCAGGTACATACCCTTTAGCATTACATGCATTTCAGTGTGGAAAATATATACCGTGTATTCCACATCAGAATATCGTGCAGTGGGGTCATGAATATAATATATTTGTATATATTTATATAAAAATATATAAAATATATAATAATAGAAATTAAAGTATATATATATATATATATATATATATATATATATATATATGTATGTATGTATGTATGTATGTGAGCATACGTGTATATGTACGCATATATGTGCGCGTGTCTGTATGTATGTTAGATGTGACACTGGCGAAATATTTTTCATCATTTGAGAAGTTTTGAATATAAGCTTGTTGATGAACTATCTGTAGAACTTTTCCCATCTTTCATAGCGGAAGTGCAAGTATTATGATGGCAAAGCAAATACCAGCTCCTTTGTAATTGAAAAAGTTCGGATGGTGTGTCGTATCACGACGAACTGAGACGAAATGAATATGCTAATCATCACAGAAGAACGAAGGATCATAGATAACGAACAAAAAAAAAAAAAAGGAAGTTGAAGAGAGTACCTTTGTAGAAAAGATTTCTCTCACGCATGCGCTCACACGCATATATATGGGATTTATGTGTCTTTGTATAAATACTAAACCGCAATTTACAATATATTTACCCACACATACACACTCCTACGCATATGTGTACGTGTTTGCATTGGAATGTTCGTGTAAATTTATACCTATGCTTACAGAAATGATTGTGCGCATGTGCAACTATGTGTATGCATTCTGGTTTATAATTTTACCAGTTCAGCCAGTGCTTTGCAGCCTTGCTGGGGCATCACCACTGCTGTTGCCGAAATCTTCTCTGGACTAGGTTTGGATGAATGAAGGTGTTTCGCTGTCCATATATATGTGGTTCTTATTGTGATATAGAAACAGGTGGAATTTTCGAAGTATAATGTCCAAATGTTACTTGAATATGTTTGCATATAATCCATTTAGATATCTAAATATTTTTTCTGGAAGGATATTTCAAAGTTGGAAACCTTTTCACTCTAAGCTATTAATCCTTATCCTGAACTGAGAAACTATGATCTTCGGCACTACGCAGTGGTGTGCAGCTCAAGGACTGATATAGTTCTCAATACCAAATTTATGATCTTCTACATGTATATCATTGCCTATCCTTCTCACCTTTGAACCCGGGAGACAAAAACCTTCATGTTTTCGGTCTCACTTGTTCACTCCTCTGCTAACAGTTTGTTAATATGGTCGATGTAGTTTTGGATTGCTTTGATTTCTGCAGTCAGTTTGACAACGTTAAGAACAAATATTCTTCTTAGAATCAACATGGCTGCCAGTCTTCTTTCATTTTAGTATTTCCACATGAAGCCAACACTGCATCATGACTAAATTCGATCCCCAGGTCACACACTGATTGTTATTCTGAGTTTGCTATATATCTTCAGCTATGCATACTAGTTTCTTTCTATGTGTCAGAAAGCTGATAGCGAAATGCTTTGAATTTTCTGGCATTAAGTCGCATATAGTTTTATTCAACCCTTTTATATGAACTTCAAATCTTTCTAACTTATATCTAACTTATATCTATTTATTTGTTGTTTTTGCTTGAAATTGCATTGGTATTGGTTTCATTCAACCTCTTTACAGTAATCTATAAAATAAGTATCTTATAAATACCTACATACACACATACATATATCCAGACAACGAATTCATATTCATACCAATAATAATCAGAGCGCTAGATTTGATTAGTAAATGTTTAAAGGAGAATCTGGATAAACTGGGATTTTCAGAAAGAGAAATCGACCGGCTAATTCGTACATTACAAGTCCAACCTGTGAGTGGACGAGTAAAAAGATGCAAGACTTTTGTCAAGTTCTGAATGTGAATTTGCCTGTTGGCTATATCAAAAAGATGAAACCTTGCAATTTTGTTCGAAACCGGCTCCATCCTCATTGGAAGATTTATAATAATTAGAAATAGTCCCCATATTTTGCTCATATCACACCGCCACAGCCTTCTATCCGGATCGGATGTATTAGATCATGTTGTCTTACGCAGTTCTGGAAATACGATATGGTTACAGTTGATTTGTCTTCAACAATAAGCTCGATCGGGATCGTCCTAAGACGTGTACATCAGATACATTTACACACATATGATGGGCTCTCTCGTTGATTTCAACGAATGAGTGTCCTGTGAGTTGCTTGATCCATTTAATGATCTGTTCATTGAATTAGTATACGAAATGGTTAAGTATTCCACATACATGTAAACCCAACGTAATTCTCAAGTAAAATCCGCACAGCTCAGTTTGATAAGACGACAGCTCATAGCATAGCTGGCGAGTGTGGGTGAAGATGAAGTATATGGAAGTGAATTCACGACGTCGGTTTGTGGAGGGGGGATGTCTATGCATACAAATGTGCACAAAAAAGGCACGCACGAACATATCTATCTATCTATCTATCTATCTATCTATCTATCTATCTAT
>NC_068985.1:123842957-123843170 GCF_001194135.2 Octopus bimaculoides
CTATCTATCTATCTATCTATCTATCTATCTATCTATCTATCTAAAACTATCTACCAATATAAAAGCGTTTATTTCTCCCTGTACACACACAGAGCAATAAAAGGTACATACGTAGAAGCATACATGCAAATGGATGCATTTTTTTTAGCCTTTAATTGATGTCGAAAAGAGGTCGTCTTTTGTCTAACTCATGATTCTAATTAAACTATATAT
>NC_068985.1:123846203-123847717 GCF_001194135.2 Octopus bimaculoides
ATATATATAAATATATATATATTTATATATATGTCTGTTTCTCTCCCTCATTCTCTCGTTCTATCACTCTGTGTCTCTCTCACTATATATATGTGTGTGCGTGTAATATATATATATACTACAATGCTATAATTTAATTTTTTTTTTTTTTTGTTAAAAGTATTCTTTTCATCTGTCTACAAACACAGTCAGGCTTCTTCCAGGAGTGAATAAAAACATTCTCAAATTAGAATCCATGTATGGATTCTAATGGCGCAGGGGCCCACTTGCCATCGGGCAAGGTGGCTACCAGGACAGTCCACCACTGTATATGTATTATATATATATATATATACGTGTGTGTGTGTGTGTGTGTGTGTACATATGAATGTATATATATATATGTGTGTGTTTCTGCGTGTGCACTTGACCAGCCATGTAATACAGAGTGATAATATATGGAGCAAAAGTCAGCTCTTTTAAATCAGACCGCATCACAGTGCATAAAGACTTCATTCGTATGTTGTGACGTCGAATTAAGCTACCTTATTTTAAACTATGCTATGCTATTCACATATTGAGCAAATAAGAATTCAACAACATGATTGCATTATATTTGGCATTTGAAATTTCGTGATATCGAATTTGAAATCACGTAGAAGAATCCTAGTGAGAATTATTGTTGTTATTATCGAACAGTATCTGCACCAGTGTTTAACCGTCAGTTTATTCGTTCATATATGTGTAAGTGCAATTGTGCCTGCCTGCCTGTCTGTCTGTTTGTCTGTCTTTTTGTGTGTGTGTGTATGTATGTATGTATGTATGCATGTATGCATGTATGTGTGAATGAATGTAGTACGCATTTATGTATAAATGATAGATCGTATAAACACTGTCGGAGCATAGAACAGAGAGCTTTGTGTAGATAGATCTTAGTAGTTTGAAGCCGTAGATCAGCCAAGAGATCCAGGCTGCTAAGCTAGTGACGAGAAGACGACGAAGGAAACAACAATAGTCTTTATGACTATGTATGATGGTGATGGTGATGTTGACGATGATAGAAATACTGTATTCGTTTGTAAGTAATTAATTGTTGTTAATTAGATAGTTTGTGACATAACAGACACCATCATTGCCTACCTAACCGCGTCACTTTGCAATATTGCTCAGATGGTGACAGATATGTATGTATATATATATATATATATATATAGATAGATAGATAGATAGATAGATAGATAGATAGATAGATAGATAATGTGTAATCCTGGCGGAGTTTGAAACCGTGTTGTATATTTAAAAATTTAACACAGCCTGTCCACTTTAACACAGACAAGCGATAAAATCATCACTGCTACATACACTAAACTAACGTAGCACCACCACCACCACCACCACCACCACCACCACTACTACTACTACTACTACTACTACTACTACTACTACTACTACTACTACCACTACAACTACTACTACTACTACTACTACTACTGCTGCTGCTGCTGCTGCTGCTGCTACATCCGTAGTAGTAATAG
>NC_068985.1:123847727-123857654 GCF_001194135.2 Octopus bimaculoides
ACTACTACTGCTGATGCTGCTGCTGCTACATCCGTAGTAGTAATAGTAGTAATACAATAGTCGTAGTGGTGGTCGGCAGTGGCAGTATTATTATTATTATTATTATGATTATTATTATTATTATTATTATTATTATTATTATTATTATTATTATTATTATTATCATTATTATTATCATTAGTAGTAGTAGTAGTAGTAGTTTAGCCGCGTGTCAGCTTTGTCTAGCGGAGCAAAACTGATTCAGTCATGGTTATATCGCATAAGTGTGTCTAGGACTCCATTATCCAATGCGTTGTTCAATTTTTTAGATAGTATATTAAAGCAGATATGGCTGCTATATTTAGCAATTTGAGTAACTGTGAGAGGCTACCAGTGATAGTTATTTCTGTATAGTGATCACAGGTCAACGCAGTTCGAGCGAGACGTATCACTAAATTCATTCCTGTCGTCCTGTGTCTAGGACTATGGTGTAATTTGACGGTCTTTGGCTGCTATTTCGAGCATGTTCAGTGACCATGCTGAGTTTCTCCGTAATAATAGTAATTGTTTATATTGTTGATTCACATTTAACTCAATTCTGGTCGAACAAACCCTAATTGATCAAAGGCGTTCTAGTTGAGATCTTCTCGTTGATTCTTTCTTTCTTTTTCTTCTTTTTTTTTTTTGACAGTTACTCCAGAATCAAATAACCAATCAGTTCTTATTTGTCTAAGACAGTAGAGTATTAATTCAGAAAGAATTTGCTCCTGGTTTTAGTATTTGTACCGACTGAGTAAAGATTCTCTTGCATTGGTTAGTAGTAGTAGTAGTAGTAGTAGTAGTAGTAGTAGTAGTAGTAGTAATAGTTTTGTTGTCCTTCTTTAGTTGTAAGTAACCCAGTTCGAGATGGTTTGTGATCAAGGGTATTTCATCCACGGCTATCTCATCTATTAAGGCTATACTGGACAGCGAGGTTCAAGGAATTTGACAAAATATTTGCTATTTCCAACAGATAAAGTGACTACGCAGAAACAACCTCATTGAGTCAAATAGAAGTTGTTGTCGTAAAAGTAGTAGTAGTAGTAGTAGTGGTGGTGGTTGCAATGGTAGGAGTAGTACACCTCTTACTCCACTTAGCACTCACTATTCATTTTCTACCACTTTCCGTAATACGTCGAGCCATTAAACGTGACTCAACATTTATTTTCGCTCGACTTGCTAAATACTAGTTTCAAATTTTGGCAGAAGGCCAGTAATTTCGGAGGAAGGGTAAGTCGATTACATTCGACCCCAGTGCTCAACTGGTACTTAATTTATCGACCTCGAAAGAATAAAAGCCAAGGTTGGCCTCGGCGGAATTTGAACTCAGGACGTAAGGATGGACGAAACGCTGTTAAGCCGTTTGCCCGGCATGTTAACGATTCTGCCAGCTTGCAGTTTTACCTCTTGCTAGATATGGCAATCAAGTCTCTGTCATCTCTGAAATAGGGTGGTCCCAGACACACATGGGGCGGACACGACTGGAAAACCTTTCATCAACGGGCTCATTCAATCAGAAATGACTTGCGATGAAACAATACCTACTACCCTCTGCCATCACTACTACTACTACTACTACTACTACTACTACTACTACTACTACTACTACTATTACTACCAACGTTACTGTCATCACCATCGCCATCACCACACTACTAAGTTCATGATGATGATGATGATGATATTGATGATGAGGATGAAGATGATGATGATAACGATAGTAGTAGCAGCAGAAGCACCAGTGGCAGTAGTAGTAGTAGTAGTAGTAGTAGTAGTAGTAGTAGTAGTAGTAGTAGTAGTAGTAGTAGCAGTAGTAGTAGCGACGGTGGTGGTTGATGTGGTGGTGGGCGTGGTGGTGATGGCAGATGTTGTGGTGATGGTGGAGTTGGGGCTCCTAATTGTGATGATAAGCCACGTCCATATTGTTTGGGAACATGTGAACGACACGACACGCCGTTTGCTAACATACTAGGGGAAATCAAAAAATAGCTACACTTTCGCCAAATCTTTCAATTGGTTGGCCAGACTGCTAAAAGCAGTACTCTTGTGGATATGTAACCGAGGTTTGACCTTGTTCTCTTCAGTTTTCTTTCTTGTGTTACATGGCCGCTCCACTGGCAGTGTGCACCAAGGAAGAACAGAGATCAGTGATTCGATTTCTCAGGTCTAAAGGTGAGTCGGTGGCTAAAATTCGTAACAAGCTTTCAGCACAATATGGGAACAGCGTTCTATGGCGTGGAAGTGTGTATGAGTTTATCGACAACTTAAAAATGGCAGGACAAGCGTGAAGCACAGAGAGGGAGCAGAACGCCCATCAACTTGACTGTTAACGTGAAGAGTCAACAAGCACGAAAGATGGTTCTGGCGAACCGACGAGTAACCATGAATGAGGTGGTATGTTCTCTGCAAATTAGTTATGATTCTGAATATGAAACCATCCACAACAAGCTTTTCATCCGTAAAGAGTATATTTTATGGATTTAAAGAGAGCTTATTGAAGCGCATAAGCGCAATCGTGAGATCTGTTAACGCTTATTCAACTGCCACGACGATGAAGGCGAAGCTTTGTTTTGAGAAAATTGTCAAAGATGAGACCTAAATCCAAAAGGCAGAGAATGGAATGGAAAATTCCGGAATCGCCAGCCAAAAATAAATTCGAGATTCAAGTTTCTGCAGGAAAAGTAATGCAACTGTTTTTGGGGACGCAAAAGGACCAATTCTGGAACATTACCTGGAAAGGGATTCTACAATCACCAGTGTACTGGCACACTGTCGATTACGACGATGAGGGTTCCAGTTAATCTGATCAATGGAACAGCCTGCTCGTACAATTAACGTTCAAGTAACTGAGAACTCCACAGATGCGTACCCTTGACTTAGTTCTCAGGGAAATTCAGCGTGACCCAGAATGTGACAAACCTGGCCCCTTGAATTACAGGTAGAACTCATTTTTGCTCCTCGTAAATAAATATACATAATAAATTGAACTTAATCAAGCAAAAATATCTATACGCCTGAGAGGTATGCGTGGAGAGATGAACGAATAAACGTTTGGCTGTTTTATATATTGCATATATGTACATGTATATATATGTTTAGGTGTGTGTGTATGTGTGTGTGTTTGTGGACTTATATGTACACACATAGATACACACACACATATATATATGTGTGTGTTCTGAGTACATAGGTGCATGCATTTGTGTGTGTGTTTGTGTGTGTGTGTGTGTGTGTGTGTGTGTGTGTGTGTGTGTGTGTGTGTGTGTGTGTGTGTGTGTGTGTGTGTGTGTGTGTGTGTATCAATGTAAGTTCAGAGAGGGCCGTTGGACTTGTTGACACGATCTTTGCTGCACGTTAGCTTCAGAAGTGTCAGGAACAGAACAGAGACCTGAATGCGACGTTCGGGGACGTGACCAAGGCATTTGTGATTGTTAGTCGTGAAGGGCTTTGGAAGATCGTGGGGAGGAGTTTGGCTGCCTGGATAAATTCATCAGTATGGTGCGTGCGACAGTTCCAGACTACTTGATCTTTCGAGTACTGGACAATGGAGATTCTTCCGATGCGTTCCCAGTTTCTAACGAAGTGAATCAGAACTGTATGCTCGCACCTCCGCTGTTCAGCACGATGTTTTCAGTCACGCTGCCAGATGTCTTCTGCAGTGACGATGAAAGTAACATCAAGATCAGACTTAGGACTGATGACAAACTCTTCAACAAGCTGAGGCTATAGGCTAAGACAAAGGTGGAACAAAACTCAGACGACTGCATACTCATCGCCGCTACATAGGCCCAGATGCTGTAGAAATTGAACTGCATTTCCACTACCTGTAACTATTTCGGATTCACAATTAGTACTGAGAAGACAGAAGTCATGCACCAACTAGCCCCGCAGAAAATATATGTGGAATCAGTTACCGCTGTCGAACGGGGAACCCTGAAGGCTGTTGATAAGTTCAAGTATCTCGGCAACACACTATCCAAGTTTGTGGAAATTGACAATGAGGACAATATGCACATCGCCAAGAGAAGCTCAATATTCGGGCGACTGTATGACTCAGTGTAGGAGAGGTGAGATATTAGGTTGGCCACGAAGTCGATTGTGTACCAAGCCAACTCCACTGTACGCCTGTGAGACATGGATAGTTTATGAAAACCAAGCCCTGAACTAAACCGCTTCCAAACGAACTGTTTGAAAGCTGTTGGAAATCACCTGAGGAAGCAAGGTCCCAGATACGGAGGTCCTCGCTCGTGCTAATCTGTTAAGCAGCTAGACACTGGTGCGGAGTGCCTAAATCAGATGGACAATCCATTTTGTTCGAATGCTCGACACACGCCTCTTCAAGAAACTGTTTTACAGCGAACTGGCGGAGGGAAGGTGCACACATGTTGGAGAGAAAAAGTGCTTCAAGGACACGCTCAAAGCCTCGTTCAAAGGCTTTGAGATGGGAAACACATGCGCTAGACTACCCTGCCTCGTGAAGATGTACCAGCAGAGGTGCCACTCCTACAAACATATCAGTTCAGAACAAGTCGAAAGCCAACTCCTTGTCCTTAGTCCCCGCAGACCACCGGTGCCCGACATGCGACAGAGCCTTCCGAGTATGCATCAGACAGATCGGCCACTACTACCAACGTTACTGTCATCCCCATCACCATCACCACACTACTAAGTTCATGGCTTAGGACTGATGACAAACTCTTCAACTCTGCCCCGTCTTCTCCCACGTGATGTTCTTGGTTATCGTCAATGACAACAGACAAACGATCAGACGGATGACACGCAAATTCCTGAAGCGTTCCATATTTTTAAAACACTGGCAGTGCCCCAGCATGGCCACAGCCTCAGGGCTGAAACGTATAAAAAGAGTATGTTGTTGTTGTTGTCACTCCGTCGCTTACGACGTCGAGGGTTCCAGTTGATCCGACCAACGGAACAGCCTGCTTGTGAAATTAACGTGCAAGTGGCTGAGCACTCCACAGACACGTGTACCCTTAATGTTGTTCTCGGGGAGATTCAGCGTGACAGAGAGTGTGACGAGGCTGGCCCCTTTGAAATACAGGCACAACAGTAACAGGAAGAAAGAGTGAGAGAAAGTTGTGGTGGAAGAGTACAGCAGGGTTCGCCACCATCCCCTGCCGGAGCCTAGTGGAGCTTTAGGTGTTTTCGCTCAATAAACACTCACAACGCCCGGTCTGGAAATCGAAACCGCGATCCTATGACCGCGAGTCCGCTGCCTTAACCACTGGGCCATTGCGCTTCCACATAAAAAGAATATATGTACATACACACACACACACACACACACACACACACACACACACACACACACACACACACACACGTATACACTTATTAACAATCTTTTATCCAAAAAGTTTGCGATCGGAACTGTTCTTGATATTTGATATTTTTAGATTTCGGAACGATTATGTATAAAATGGGTTAGCATGGGGATGTGACCCCAGTCTAAGCACGCTATTTCATTTTATTTATTTATTGGTAGTTTTTATGCAAATTAGGGATTAGAGCAGTTTCGCACGACGTGTATCAATGTTAGGTTTAGAATGTTTCGTTTTTCACCTAAAGCTAAGAATTTTTTTTTTCCTGGTTCGTTTCAGTTTGTTGACTGCTCAAACAGCTAACCATCGCTTTCACTTTTTACACTTTCAGTAACGCTACACTTTGTAACGGCGCGTACACAAACATCAACTCGTGTGCATACACACGCACGCACGCACGCACGCTCTCCCACTCTCTCTCTCTCTGTCTCTCTGTCTCTCTCTCTCTCTCTCTCTCTCTCTCTCTCTCGCTCTTTCCCACTCTCACAAACGCATATATATCTTTTGGTCAAACGTGGAAATATTTTCTCCACGACAAACTAAAATGAAAAGCCTTTAGAGTTTAAATATCTCTGAAACATATTTGAACCTGTCTTAGATTTGCATTATTTCCGTATCTGCTTTACACAGCAACCCACGAATTTATTACAGACTGACGGTTTATGTGTGTGGTCATTGAATAATATTGACTGATTTACAATAAAGAAAGCAAAGCAATCTAATCAGCTCAGAGTTGCTTCTCTTTGTATAGGATGCTTAAAACAGCTGATGAGTTCGAAATTTATGCATCAGTCCAGGTGAGAACGTTCGGAGCTGACTATCGTTTTTTAAAGACGTTTTTGTACTATGTGAGAATTATTTTTATCCACGATAACATATTTGAGCTGGATTTAAGCTTGCTTATTACACACACACACACAGACACACACAAATAGACTGACAGATAGGTAGATATGTGTATGTATACATGTATGTATGTATTGTCGGGCAAGCGGGTTATTTTGCTATCTTTGAAATCATACTTGGCAAAAGAAAATACGGAAATGCATGCGGGATGAACGTATAAGTTTGTAATAACATTGATCATGACTAAACATATCGAGTTAGAGAAGTGCTGTTGACAATAGTTACAACTGATGTGAAAGGGTTAGGGTTAGGGTTAGTCAAACTTTGTTAAAAGTTTTGCGCAAATTTATTACTTTCCACCTCATAAATTTCTGAAAGATGTTTCATTATTTCTTTTTATTTCCATTTTATAAATGTTAAAATGTTATTTAGAATACAAACTAAGAGAAAAATACGACTTCAGGTTACTTTTCTTCAAAAAAATAAGTAAAACAAAATAGAAAGTGTAAAAAAGCGAAAGTGATGTTTGGCTGCTTTGTGTGGTTGAAAAACTGAAGCGAAATTGAAAAAATGTATCTGTAATACTAATTTAAAACTTTTATTAGAGGAGATGAGTTTATATTAATATATTCTATTGATACAAATTCATTTATATTCATATTCATGTTTATCTTCATAAAATGTATATTCCATGTAGTGTCGAGACGAACGGAACTAAAGAATTGTAATGACATAAATTCGAGTTTTCGATCATATATATATATATATATATATGTATATATAAATATATATATATATACACACATATATATATATATATATATATATATATATATATATATATATATATATATATATATATACATATATATATACACATATATATATATTCATATATGTATGTATGTATGTATGTATGTATGTATGTATCTATCTATATATCTACATATCTATCTTTCTCTATATATGTATATCATGAAGCAGTAAACGTCGTAAAACTCAAATCCTAATTATATGTCGAATACCAGAAATCAAACCAAATTGGAAATAAAGCAAAAACGACAACGAGAGAAGAAAAATCCTCAACAAAAGCATGAAGCACCCCCTCATATCCACAATAACACGACGCTACTATGTGTATGTAGCAACTCTGGGGATCAGTTCGTGAGACATTAAGCATAATTGGCTATAGTTTTCTGTATAAGAAATACCCAAATGGCTTTACATCGACTCAGTGATGTCTAGCTAGAATGATAACTGCAATAAGATAAATAATAAATTAAGAAAAAAAAACAATAAAGTAGACAACAGCAGTAATGCCAAGATCAACAAATAACAATAAGATTATTTAATTTCTAAATAATATAATTTTTCGACACCAACAAACACACATGTCTGAATATTTTATTTTGCGATTTGTTCGCTTTAAGTTCCGCATGCAGCAATGTAGCTAGACGTTATTCACCGAGTCACAATAAGCAGAAACATGCCCAGAGTTACCTTCCATTAAAAAAAAAACTGAGTTGGGTCTAATATCGTTTTTTTTCTCCCCACCTCTCTCTCTCTCTCTCCCTCTCTATCTCTCACTCACTCTTCGCATATTTGCAGCATTAAATTACCAAGAGCTGCTGACATTGACTATCTGGTGGCATTCCTACAATTGTAAAAAAAGGTGGAAAAATCAAACAATTTTCCTGAGAAATGCTGAAATTCTGTTGGACAATAAATTAGTAGGAACGGAAGTGCAGCGGATAAGATGTATCTAATGGTTTTTTATTAAGTTCCTTACATTCTCAGTTTAAAACCCTAACCCTAACCCTAACCCTAACCCTAAACCCATATTGGATTTTCCTTTATATAAAGATGGGGTGAACAGAATAACAACCACTATGCTTAGGCAACGAGCGTCATCGAGTACCAGTTAAGCTCCAAGCAATTGGAAACACATAATGTTTCATTTTCTTCAAAAGGCTTCTACTCCACGGAGGCTACTCATAGCAAAAGCATAAGTCTCGCGACGTATTCCATGTGTTTTAAAATAAATTGTAGCTACTGTGTAGAATTCTTTCATTGGGGCAGAAAAAGCTGTTATAATTGTTTTAGCTTAACACCAGCCCTGATCAAACAGGCTTATAATCAAAGACGCTCTAGTTGCGACCAACCCATCTTTCTGTATATCTAGAATATTACCCAATATACGAAGTCTGCTCAATAAGTATTCGGACTGTTGCTATAGTAACGAAATTAAACCACACAGAGTAAAGCTGCTTGGCACACATTGATCTTGAACGCTGCTGTGTATTTGCACTACGTTTTAACATTCTAGCTCACTTCCGCTGTTTACAGCAGGGCTTGTAAAAAGGTGTGTAGCGTACGATCGTCGCAACCTGCTCATAGGCCTACACAAAGTTGCAGAAAGTGTATGGAGAGTGGTGTATGAGCCGCATACAAGTGTACGAGTCGTTCAGACGTTTCCAAGATGGCCGAGAAAATGTCGATATTGACAAACGTTCCGGGAGACCTACAACCAACAGAACTGAGAAATCCATAGCTGATGTGCGTGCATCTGAGAGAGTGTCGGCCAAGTTTGCGCCAAAACTGCTTTCAGCTGACTAAAAAGACATTCGGGGTTTCAGTTGCGCAAGATCTCCTTGAGTGTGCCGAGAACGATGAAAACTTTTTGAAAACTTTGTGTAGGGCTTTGAGCAAGTATCGCCAAGCTTTTGGCAAAATTTGATGCAATGCGACAACCACACATTACATACCTTGCTTCCAAGCACTGCTGTAAACAGCGAAAGTGAGCTTAGTGCGCATGCACAGCAGAGTCCAAGGTCAATATGTGCCATGTGGCTTCACTCTGCCTGCTTTAGGTTCGTTATTAAGGCAACAGTCCGGATACTTATTGATCCAATCACGTATTCTTCATTTAGGACGATGAGGTGTGATTTCGGCAACAATAATTTCCTTCTAATAATAGCGCATTTTGTGAATAAAAGCGGCATTAATCACAGGTTTTCAGCTGATCAATCATTGCTTCATTGCATATACGACGGCAAAAGTGCCGTGAGAGTATGTGTGCAATTTGAGAAGAACACATTTTACTGGATATATTTATTCAAAAGTACCAGTTTATTGGGTTTTTTCATCGATATTTATATGTTTTTACCCTGCAAAATATACGTATACATATATACACATACAGGGATACACATTATATACGCACACACACAGACCCTCGTGCCTGTGTGCATGTGAGTGAGGCTAGCTTCCACACAGTTCCATCTCTTAAATTCCTCTCACAAGCTATTGGTCCACACGAAACTATAGTAGTAAGACACTTGTGCAAGGTGCCGCGCAGCGATATCGAACTCAAGAGCACATAGTACAAAGCAAACTTCTTAACTGCGTGGCCAAGCCTGCAATTTGTAACTGGTCCTTCTGATCGGTTAGGTAACTAAAGTTCAACACCTTGTCGTGATCAAGTGCATCCAAACAATGATGGTTTGTCTGGTTGCATGATACCTCATCATTTCGGACACACTTTGTATCTTCATATACAAAGCTTCTAAAGCAAAAAAAGAAAAAGTCAGGATATGAAAAACATCAATTTCTTCTTGGACGAGAACGTTGATTTTAGCGAATCTTTTATTTTTATGTATTTTCCTTCTTACTTACACACACACTCAGATACACACACGTATCTATGTATCTATGCATGTATATA
>NC_068985.1:123858123-123859427 GCF_001194135.2 Octopus bimaculoides
ATATATATATATATATATATATATATATATATATATATATATATATATATATATATATATATACACATGTGATGCATATACTTATGTGTGTATTTGTATCACTGTGTATACTCACCCACGCACACAAAACTGTATGTATATCTACGACTGTGAAGAATGCATAAATATCTATATCTATTTACTTTAGCTCATACTTTCTAAGAACAAGTATAAAACATCTTTCTAAACTTTTTATGCAAGAACTCTGAACAACTAATGTCACTTGAGAAAATGAACACTTCTTTTACGTTGAGACTTTTGACGGCTAGTCTGCTGCTTTTATAATTGTCTGATTGCAAAAACCAAATCTCAGCCGACTACCTAGGTTTGATGCACACACACACAGATGCAAAACCACTCAGATTTATGTAGTCTTGCTAGGAGAAGATGTGTCAATCGTTCGTGACTAGCACTGAACAGTATCTAAGATATTAAATGCTTGGCAGCTCAGTTCACTTGGCTCTCATAATATACGACAGTGCAGATATGACCGACTACTTTATAACAAAGAAGCACTGACGTGAGTTTCTTCAGATTGGTACTCAGGTAGGGCTTAAAGAAAAGGTTATGAAACTGGCAAATACCAGGTTTCACCTCGCACAAGTATTCGTAAACATTTTTCTGTCCCCTTCACTGGTGTATCAAAGAGAAGACAGAATAGAATTTACATCCCATATAATTCTTCTTTCTTCGATTTGGTCACTGTACCACTCTATGGGAAATACTGGCTTAACCGCCGGAAGCAAATCTTCGCTTCTCTGTACAACATACATAATATACATATTTTTGATCCGAGCTCTTAAAAACACAGGGCAAAGAATACAGATCAACAGTTCCAAGTTTACAAGTTTTATTCATACTAGCTGCTACTGTGTCTCTCATGCCTCACCTGATGAGCTGATTCTGAACATCTCCTTCCCCCAAATCCTACTTGTGCTACGTGTGCTTAATAATCCATACATGGAACATTACATATTATACGTGCACTGAAAAAGACTATCGAAGAAGAGGACTATATCTGAAGGGGCATAGACTTAGCGAAAACAAATGACTCAACATTTCGTTCAAGGCGTACTCTTAGTAACCAAACTATACAATGGTTCCTTTCTTCTTCCATTTTTCTGTATTCATTGCAAATATACGCATATAAATACGCTAATGTATCATACAATAACAAGTCGCACACATACAGACACACACGTACATATATGTATATGTAAACATGCATATATATATATATATATATATATATATATATATATATA
>NC_068985.1:123860397-123861157 GCF_001194135.2 Octopus bimaculoides
ATTTATATATACAAACATACACGAGCATATATATTAGTATTATCAGAGAGAGAGGGGGGGGGTAAGAACGGTGTATGTGCAGGTGAGCATATGTTTGTAGAAATTATAAGAGTAATTGTACGCAAATTTTGTATATGTCTATCAAGTGCAAGATTGATGGAGATGTTTAGAAAATACGATTATTACTAACATGCATATGTACATTCATTTATACATACATACGCACACATATAAGCAGAAATAAGTACACACACACACACACACGTATGGTATACACACATGCACAATACGTACATAAGCACATTCATGCATGTACACATGCACGCACATGCGAGCTCCTATGCATTGACTGAATGATATTAGATGAAGGGATAACAAGATAGGTCTATAACTTTAATTCATGCTATATGTACAGAAAAAGAAGGAAAAATTAGAGACAAAAGAAATTAAAAAACGAAGGCAGAGAGAGAAAAAGGATGAAAGTGGTTGTGTCACGAGTTGGTTATAACCTTTTCCTATGGTAGCATCCTTTTATTTCTCTTAAGCACATCGATATGCATCTAGATCTTGCTCCGTCTCAACAGCACTATTTCTGGGATAATGCACTAATGCATATGTATATTCATCAGTGTGTATGTGTGTGTTTGTGTGTGTGAGGGGAGAGAAAGAGAGAGAGACACACAGAGTATGTGTGTGCGCAATAGTCGGGAATGAATGTGTGTAATATACATACACACTCAAATATATATATATATATATA
>NC_068985.1:123861387-123865343 GCF_001194135.2 Octopus bimaculoides
ATATATATATATTTAATTATATATATTTATTTTATCCTAATTAATAATAATTCGGATAGAATAAATGGGTTAATAGAAACCAGGGTAGCAAAGATCACAAAATAACTGTAGTGTAATTCCTGTTTTTGAGGCAGAAATTCCTTGATATTTTGGGTATTTGAGTATATATAAATTTAAGGAATGGAGTGAATGCATGTTATAACTGCATACTTTATTCCGACATATGTTTCAAAGAATTACAAATTATACGATCCATAGGAATCGTCGATATTAAAAATGTAAACTTCTCCTCAGGGAAATGTATAGGAACCATCTTAAACTTAAGACATTATGACCGAGTATGTCGAAACATATGTCGGAATAAAGTATGCAGTTATAACATGCGTTCACTTCATTCCTTAAATTTATATATATATATATATATATATATATATATGTATGAGTGTATATGCTTGTATACTTACATATAAACAAATATATGTATATATGTACTTATATATGTACATATGTGTGTTCATGCATTTATATATATGTATATACATATTGTGTATATATTTATCTCTCTCTCTCCACACACACACACACATCACTAAATATGCAGTCACATACATATACTTATTTAAACGTGTCTATGAGAGTGAATACGTGATTGTATATGTATTTGTGTGTGCGCACACATGTTTAAGTCTGTGGATTCAAAAGTGAATTTGGATATTTTGTCGTGAATTAAGAGCATTCTGCACATCCGCACATGTGTTGTCTCGAAGCGAAGTATATAAGAATCTACCAATTAATTTGTGAGTATATGATCAGATATGTAAGGGACTGTACGCTTGTATATATATATATTTTTTTATTTGTATGGTATGTATGACGGTGTCTGAATATAGGTATTTTTCATATTCATACATACATACATACATACATACATACATACATACATACATACATACAAATATATATATGTGTGTGTATGTGTGTGTGTGTGTGTGTGTGTGCGTGTATATACATATTTGTATATATATATATATATATATATGTATATGTGTGTGTGTATGCAAGTATGTATGTATATATGCATGGCATGTATGTACATGTATGAATATACGTATGTATACATGTATGCATGGAATGGGCGTATGGGTGTACACGAGAGAGTGTTCCAAAAGTTTTCAACCTAATCATACAAAAACAAATAAAATATATATAAAATAAACGCTTACTTTCCTTGCTGTTATTATGGTGGTCTAAAATTTTAGGGACAAATCTCGTCTACACACACACACATAAATATATATATACACATGTAAGTATTACATATATGTAAATACATATATATTTCTATATTCATTTATGCATATGTATGCATGTATAAATGAAAGTATACATATAAATACATACAAGTATATATACTTTTATATTCATTTATATAGGTATGCATCTATGCATATAAATGTGTATAAACACAGGGATACACATGCATATTAGCATACATCGTATGTGTGCATCGAAATATCTTTGTTTGTCTTGCCATTACATTGCATGTCGATTGCAGCTTAGTTTAAGTATGAAAAGGTACTCGTATTTTGTATTGCATATCTAGTAGTTAATTACTGTTTGAATGGAGAGGTTCTTAGGACAAATTTCTTATCTTCTACTTATGTTTCTGTATATATGTCTGCATGTGTGCATGTACATATGTACATACGTAAGACCATACATAAACACATTCATAAACACATAAACACACACACATATATATATTCATATATATGTGTATATATGTGTATGTATTTATATATATATATAGATATACATCTACTTATATATTACATGTATATACAAACATGTGTGCATGCATACATACATACATGCTTGCATAACTACATACGCATGCAAAATGTGCACAGGTATGTTTGTATATATGTATGTTTTTCTGAGTGGAGTTTCAAGCTCAGTGAGAAAGATATATTTTGATCAGGCACGTGATCGGCGGGAAGGTTGTAAAGAAAAGATACCAAAGGCTAATTCAGCTTTTTTTATTTTCATTTTCCTTTGTAGAATCAGTCACCTTTTAAACTTTAAGAAGCTTTTCGAGATTTTCTTCTTGTAACTCTCATCATCAACATTGCTCAAAGTGAATTATGAAGCCAAGCTCTTTCTTTCTTCGAGGATCCCAGTTCCAGCTGGGTTGCTAAATACCTTGTCGTTCCAATATTAAAAGTGTTATGCCACAAGCTACTGCTAACTAGCACCTTCGGATGATCTCTACTCAACCGTTACACGACGGCTACTCAACAGTCACTCAACTCATCTACCACGGCTAGACTACCTCTATTTATATATCTTGGGCGATCCTACTTCTTCGCTTGGGGGCGTCGATACAACAAAAGGGTATGAAGCTGAATTTTCAAACTCTTAATAATTGTTTCAAAGAGGTACTATTTCTGTTGTATTTATGCTGCCTTCAAATGGGCAACTGAATATGTTCTTACATTGTGTCTCCAACAACCATAAAAGATTGTTTGTGCTAAAGTTTGTTATTCCTTTGATACACTGGTATCTAGACGTTAGTCCATTTCAGTTTTTAGCTTTTATATTCTTAATGTATTTCCAATTGCTCTGGTTGCCACTTCAGATCTTATAGGAAGTGGGTGTCTAAAGAACATTCATTTACAGATGAGGATGGTGTGTCTAATGTCTTTAGATTTGGAATTAGTGTAGCCTATATTTCTTGTTAGCAGATGCTTTCTGGCATTTCTATAGTAAGAATTCGATTGGAAGATAATTTTCAATGTGTGATATTACAAATTTGTTGTTTTATGCCAGTATAAGATTTTATTGCTTCTATGGCCTTAGTTTCAAGAACTCATATACGATTATGCACGTGGTTCGGCATTCGTATGAATGTATGTATGTATCTATATATGTCATTATTCAGTTTATTTCATAATTTCTTGCCAATAGAGAAAGAACCGGTTTCTAACCAAGATCCAAGGTTCCTTCATTAGAATTTCAATATCAACAACAGAGTATTTTTGTATGTATGTATGTGCAGATTTGTATGTTTTATGTATGTATTCTCATGCATGGTGTTACATATCTAGACATGCTCATATATATTTAAATGATAAACTTCAGGAAAGTTTTGCAAATTTTTACAGTTGCAGTGATGGACTGGATCTGTAGCCTTCGAAGAGAAAGGGAAGCTGGCCGTGGATCACGTGATAGCAGCAGATAGAGGAGAAAAACCGCAAGAGAGAGGGAGGGAGGGTGTCAGAGAGAAAAAAAAGAGGAAGAGATGAAGGGAGAAAAGAAATTGGATAGAGGCGAGGAATAGAAAGGGAGAAAGTGGAAAGGCTAGAACAGAAGTGAGAGAGTGGGAGACAGAAAAGAGGAAAGAATGAAGGCAAGAGTGAGTGAGTGAGAGAGAGAGAGAGAGAGAGAGAGAGAGATAGAGAGAGAGAGAGAGAGAGAGAGAGAGAGAGAGAGAGAGAGAGAGAGAGAGAGTCATATAGGTACATAGAAAAACTTGTCAATACAAATTCGGTGTGTTGCGTTCCATTACTTAATAAATGAAAAAAATGTATGGCAAATAAACAGACGACATAACGCATATTGAATGTAAACCCGGACGGGAGACCAAGACAGTAGGTCCGTAATTCTTTGCTCTCGGCCCTGAATCCCCCACCAATTATGAAGCTGTCAGTCTTATTATTAAAGGTGCGAAACTGTGTAATAGCAATTGGTTGATAACTGAGTAAAAATTAAGGACCTTCTGTGTTCGTCTCCCGTCCGGTTTTGCACTCATTATACATTATGTTGTGTGCTTATTTACCATACATTTTTTCATTTATTAGGCATTGGAACGCAACACACAGCGAATTTGTTTTCTATATACCGGTGTGACTCTCTCTCTCTCTCTCTCTCTCTCTCTCTCTCTCTCTCTCTCTCTC
>NC_068985.1:123866129-123867535 GCF_001194135.2 Octopus bimaculoides
ACACACACACACACACACACACACACACACACACACACACAAATATATAAATATATATATATATACATATGAGTTGAAGAATTGTATTTTGGAATGTATCTATTTTATTTAGCTGCAGATCAGATCTGATGGAGCTGACGTATGAACGAATGCATTCCAGCCGTGTCCCTCCCATCAGCTTCTGAGGCATACTGAACGCAGGTAAGCATCAACTAGCACACCTTTGTTCTCTGTGACAGTACACTTTGATTGAAAGGGTACTTGTTTGATATTTTTAAAAGAACGACCCCTTAACTAGATCCTCTCACGCGGTATTTTCGATGTGTATATACATACATACATCATGCACACACACACACACACACACACACACACACACACACACGCATATTCCAATACAAATGTATACGTTTAATTCATACTTGCTCACGTCATGTACAGAAAAAACAAGCATACCTGTACGCATACAGTATTTATGTGTGCGTGTTTGTGGAGAGAGAGGGAGGGAGAGGGAGAGAGATAGAGAGAGAGAGAGAGTGAATGAAAAAGAGAGAAAGAGAGAGACAGAAAGTCATCCAATATAAGTACTTACACATGTGTACATGCATTCATTTATACCTCAACTTGGCAGAGCATTTCTACCGGAAATCACAATGCGGCTGTTTGTGATGCTACATCTGAACACGCCCCCTCTTCCCCACACTATAGTGTGATAGAGAACCGAGTAACTGAGTGTAATGTGTCATCATAGTACAACTATCAAACGATAGCGTACAACTATCAAACGAAACCTTGTAGACACAAACATTAAATTTTATTTGCTCTGTTCATTTAACAGTTACCGTCCCTGATTTCTTCTTTAACTCTTGGATGTGACATATATATATGTTCGACACTTAACAATTCTTGTGTGCTAATCCTTCAGGCTTCAACTTCTCTTTATCCATTTCTAGGCTCGTTACGGATAGGTATAACAACAAATACCATTAATCGATTGATTTCTTTTCTCAATCGATCACTATTCTTCCATTTTAGAAATAAAGAGGTATTTAAGGATTGTGAGACATATGGTGAAGCAAAATATTGATTGCAGTTGGTAATTTTGTTATTGTTATTGTTGTTCTGCACAGTATAACTGTGTACTCATAAAAAAAAAAATTGGCGAATCAAGAAATTAATTTCCGAACCGAATAAGCGTACGGGCACGAAGAGCTATTGTTTGTAGGAATAAACATGCACATAAATGCACATATATTTTGTGTACACATACACATGTACACACACACACACACACACACACACACACACACACACACACACACATGTACGCACAAATGTGTAGGTAAATATATAATTATGTACATATTAGGTATACAATGTGTATAATTCAAATGCACAATACGTAT
>NC_068985.1:123870476-123877058 GCF_001194135.2 Octopus bimaculoides
AGAACCATTAGACTATAGGTATTGTACATTAGCAGAAACTCAGAAACAACTACTACCACTATCCTCAAACAATGTCGAATGCAATCACTTCTTTTACAAAACTCAGTCCTACTGCTGCCACAACTAGAGCCAATACCACCAATACTTACCACTATTTTTATTTATCTTTGCTGTTACTGTTCCCTATAATCATCTGCAAATCCAATTTTAAATTGGTCCTTAAGGTAGACCAATGAAATAACCTCGGAGGCCTAACCATAAATCATAGTCCCAACCCTAACTTTAACAACTTGTAATCCACATCTTTCTCTTTCGCAACACACTGGACTGCATTATTTATCGGATTGCATGTATGCATCTTATCTGTATGCACTGTTTTTCTTCTCTCATTCTTTAATTCCCTCGTTTTCTCATCACCATTCATCTTTCGATACATGTAATTTTATGTTACCACGCGATTATGGGTTTACAATGAGTACACTTCTCTCCTTCTTCACTGAGAGGGTCAATACTCACACTACTACTATTGTTTGATTTAGCAGAATCACTACTGATGCCGCCACCACTACCATCAATATATCATCGCATGCTTTCCGTATACATAATACATACATATATATACTCACACACACACTTACACACACATTCACACACATATATCTGTATGTGTGTTGGTTGATCTGTATAGAGAGATAGGTAGAATGAGAAAGAGAGAGCGAGCGAGAAATACGAATAAATATATTCATGTTACTAGAGTTAATTTATTCGTTCAAAGCTTATTCGCTTAGTTGTTACTCAGACTCTCTGTTGTTCGCCTTCATTCAGGTAACTGACTGACATGTCAACTTTGGAGAATTATTCATTCTTGGGATTATCTCCCCTTATAAAATGGAGTTGTTCTCAGTTGCCATTTGGTATTTGTGACTCACAATTTAGAAGCGAGAGATTATTTTACTTACCCCAAAATTATGTTGTATGGTATTTTAGATACAAGAAACATAGTAAATCCCTTGACTATGTTATCAAAGGTGGATTTGTGGTGTTTGGGATGAATGTTTAAGTATTTAAGGTATTGGTTAGGTTTGTAATAAGAGGAGTACTGGGAGGTTTCTATGTTTAAAGTTACGTCTAAAAAGTTAGGAACTTTGTCGGAATTTTCAAATGTAATAGATAGGTTTAGACTAGAGAAAAGTTTGTGCAGATCTTTTCTACCTCGTTCTAAAGAGGATTTATTTACGCTCTTGGTAACTAGCAAGGCGTCATCTCTGTAGAGGCCTCTCTTGAGGTTAGCAAAATGTATTTGGAGCTGGTGGAGTATGTATACTCCAACGAAGTCGATGACCTGGGCGGAGTCGGATGATCCCATGGTAATGTCAAATACATGGTTATGGTTATTGGTATTGTTATGGTGATTGGCCCGGCACCAGAGTTTGTCCTCAAAAGAAATAAGGGTTTTACAGGCGTTATGGATTATGTTAATTTCTATTGGGGTAAGGTTAGATAGATTCCTAGCTAGTAGTAGACTTTAATTAAGAAATTTGGGAGAAATAGAAGAGTAGTAATTATTTATATCGAATTGTAGGAAAGAAGAATAGTTGTTGTTGTTGTTTAAGAGATGGAACCATGTTATAACTTCACCTGTATATGTATGTGGGTACATGTATGTATATACATGTGTGTGTAAGTATATGTACGTGAATATGTATATACAAATATATACGAGTGAGTGTATGTATGTGTATATATGTATACGCATGTACCTGTATGCGAACATGCGTTTGACTGTGTGTAAGAGCGTGTGCATCTGTGCGTATGTATGTGGGTATGCATGTATGTGTATATGTATGCACTCGCATATGCGTGTATGAATACATTTATTGATGCGCGTGAACATGCATGTATATATAAGTATATGTATGTATATGCCTGTGTATATATTTGTATATGTTTGTGTTTGTGTGTGTATATGTATGTATGTGTGTATATGTATGTATATGAACATGTGTGCACGCGTACGTATGTCATTATACCTTCTTTCCTCCGCTCTGATTCCTACCATTCACACTAACCTATACAATCACACACGTTTATTTATAGAAATTTGACATTCTTTTCTTCTCTCCACTTTAAAATATACTACTAAAATTACTACTCACTTTGGTAACACCCCACCCATACCTTCTCTCTACTCATCCCTTAAAGCAGCTCTATCATAACATCCCTACTCATACATCTCACACTTATTCATTCCTTACCTTCTTATCTCTTTCTATCCCTTCCCCACTGCTCTCTCATCCTTCCCTCACAGTATCTTGACCACCAACTACCACTCCTTTTCTAATTTCTTTCACCCTTTCTTTTTTCTTCACTCTTTTCATTTTTCTTTCTTTTTCTCTCTTTCTTTCTCTCATCTCTTCCTGTTTTCATTTTGACCTGTCTCCTTATTCTAAGCATACACATCGCTCTACCCACCATTTTTCCACAAATACTACCAATACATTCTCAAATTTTCATTCACAACACAAGACCCTTTCGAATGAGCAACACAGAATCCACGGCTCTATAATTTGAAATATGAAACATGAACTACTATTGGAACTTACATACCATGTACAGAAAACTTTTTTACCACTTCTATACACCACTTTCCTCGAATAATAAAACTGCAACTACAGTATCTTTAAATGTTTTAATATTTTTATTTCTACTTTCATTCTCTTCTTTCCCTCTATATTCCCTATCTCCTCTTTTTCAATAGTAATTCCTTATTTCGAACTCAAATATTCTATATCTTCAAACATGTGGTCTTGGATGATATAAAAGTAGCCATTCTATAACAAGCCGAACACCTCTGGCCATAACTTTCCCACACGATAAAGGAAATACACATTTCATGAGGTTTTCAATCAAACATTTTCAATATTGATATTCTAAAATCATTAGTAGCCATTCCGGATATTATATAGATGCAGCGTGCTAAATGCATTTTGACAAACAGTAAGACAGAATGGAAGAAAATACAAAGAAAAATAAAAAAAAGAAAAAAGAAATATGATGAGTCACCAATAACATCAATAAATTTAATAAACAATAAGAATAACTTCAACAGCAACAATAGCAGTAGCAGACAATGTCTTAAATAACAATAAAAACAAAGAATATAAATACATATTACATAGTTGAGAGTGCATTCGACTCAGGAAAATTTTCCTAAGTTTTCGAACCGTTAAAGGGTAGGTAGTTCATATTATTTAGTCACTGATAAAGCCATGTATTATGGTTCGTGGTAAATACATTTATCATATTAAGAAAGGTCATGAGTTCACGAAGAAACCTCTGTTGTATGATTATTTGGTATGTTAATAGTGTTAACGAAACCTCTCTAAAATCGTACTATAACATCTAAATTTTAAAAAAAAGGACATTTTGGCAATATACCTTTTGTTACAAAAAGAAGACGTTGATGGTCACAAATAAAACACTTTCGATTATAGGTCTGACTGATTAGGGTTGGCCTATAATACTCGAGTCACCTAGATTGAGTATCACAGAGTGGAATGGCTTGATGATTGTGTTGAATATATTGTATATAGGACTACGTCATCTACTGAATATCTCAATGCATTGTATAGGCCTACACTGCTTATGCAATATGTCCTTCCATTGTCAAGAAAGAAGGATGTGGCCTGAGGAGAATTTGGTTGCTATCTGTAGCATATCGAGCAGCAAAGCAAGGGTCCCGTCATTGGATCGTAGGAAATATGGAACGTGGATTTTCCTGTAGTTAGTAAAGGCCACGATGAAAACGATAAGAATTTTAATTTCAATTAAAATGATTCAATGAAGTGACGGTAATATGTAACGATTTCAGAAGACAACATGATGCGATGGAAATTCAAATTGGTCATTCGAAATACTAGAAATAAGAACCAATTTTCCCTAAAGTTACATACTGCAAACTCGAGAAAGAAATGACATTGGATAGTTAACGCAGTTTCAGAAAAGAGAAGGTTAGTTCGTCACCGCTTGAAGTTTTCTCATCATAAGCCTAGTGACTTAGCGCGTAAAAACAACAACAGCATCTTTGGAAGTGATTAAATAACTATATTCCGTGTAATGCCAATTCACAATAACGGAGAAATGAATCCGAACTAACAATCTATTCTTCTTGCAGACAATGAGAAGAAAAGAAACCGAAATCCTCTAATTGTACGTGTATTAGTTTCAGTAGATGGAACCACTTCTCTGAAACAACTGGTGAAATTATTCAAAACATAATTATCTTCGAGAAGAGATGTTTAATGTTGTGTTTGGAAACAGAATCTCAGTACATAAATAATGGACAAATAATAGTATCCAAATTTTCAGGATTCACATCAACGCTATAGCAAAAAAGTAGCATTACTTCACATATAATTAAGCAATGCAACACACACACACAAACACACACACACACATACACACACACACGCACACACACACACACACACACATACGCACATACACTTCATAATCACCGATTCTAAATCAAACGAAAGTGAATGCAGTTATTTGAAGAATGAGTACAACATAGAAAAGTGTTAAATAATTTCTCTTTGTCGCATGTTTTGCAAAGAAGGTGACCATCGATATTTCTTATTATTAGTGGTGTATTTAAGGTAGCGAGCTGGCACAATCGTTAGCAAAATGCTTAGCGGCACTTCGTCCGTCTTTGCGTTCTGAGTTCAAATTCCACCAAGGTGGGGTCTTTGCTTTTAATCCTTTCAGAGTCGCTAAAACAATAACTAGATGAACACAGGAGTCGATGTAATCGAGTTACACCCCCCCCGTGCTCCGGGGGATTTCCTTTGTCTTTTCGCTCTGAGTTCAAATTCCGCTGAGGTTGATTTTGCTCTTGATCCTTTCGAGTCAATGAAATAAGTGCCAGTGGAGCACTGGGATCGATATAATCGACTAGCCCACTATTCCAAATTTCAGTCCTTGTGCGTATAGTAGAAAGTAATATTATTATCATTATTATTATTATTGTTGTTGTTGTCGTTATTAAGGCGGTGAGCTGGCAGAATCGTTTGCATATCAGTGTTGTTATGAATCTTACTTTGTTAGCACGCTGGACGTCTCAGAGTTCAACTTCCGAGGTTGACTTTGCCTTTCGTTCTTTCGAGGTCGATAAATTAAGTACCAGTTACGCACTGAGATCGATATAATCGACTAGTCTCCTCCCCCAGAATTTCAGGCCTTATGTCTTTAGTAGAAAGGATTATTATTATTATTTTATGTTTGACTTTTGCTTTGCATTTGTACAAGTTGGATCCAAGTCTCACCCAGAGACCTCAAGAGACAACAAGTTAGAAGTTCATGTAGGTGTTATGCCTAGGGTACCATATATTTGGATTGTGTTTGTTTTAAAATTTGAGATCACACAGATAGTATTTTACGTACGATATGGGCAGTTCCCATGAGCACTATCTTTTGAACTTCAGCCATTTTGGGGTTTCCTGGTATCTGAGCTAGGTAGTAATCAGCCCGTTTCGCTGTCATTCCCATTATTATTATTATTATTATTATTATTATTATTATTATTATTATTATTATTATTATTATTATTATTATTATTATTATTATTATTATTAAGGTGGTGAGCTGGCAGGTCGGCTTTGTCTTTCATCCTTTTAGGTTCGATAAAACAAAGTACCAGTCAAATACTAAGTCGATACAACCAACTAACTCCTTCCTCCTAAAGTTGCTGGTCGTGTGCCAAAATTTGAAAGAATTTTTGTTGTTGTTGCTGTTATTGCCGTTTGCACGAGCTTAGATATTCTACCATTAAACAGGAATAAAATGGATTTTTAATTCCGAATGAGTGGATGGTCTGGTATCATTGATTTTAATTATCAATACTGTACAGACAAAAATCTTTTAGGATGAATTTAAAATATCGAAGTTTATATAAACATCCAGATCAGTAAACTAACTAAATAAAATTAGTACAAAGAATAATAATATAAATAACAAAAAGGATAATAACTGGTTGAATTAAAAAAAAAAATACATCAACATAAAGCCTTTAAAATTGTAGGCCTATACTTCCGAATTTACAAATGTGTGTGTGTATGCGTGTGTGTGCGCGTGTATGTGCGTGCGTGCGTGCGTGTGTGTGTGTGTGTGTGTGTGTGTGTGTGTGTGTTAAATGAAATGAGACTACAAAGCCAAGGCTGTGTAGAATTTTCAGGACATTTATAAAGAGAAAGCATATTGAGATATATATATACATTTCACAATATAAATGCATATAGAACTATATATATATATATATATGTGTGTGTGTGTGTGTGTGTGTGTGTGTGTGTGTGTGCGCAGGAGTGGCAGTGTGGTAAGTAGCTTGCTTACCAACCACATGGTTTCGGGTTCAGTCCCACTGCGTGGCACCTTGGGCAAGTGTCTATATATGTATGTATGTATGTATGTGTGTGTGAGTGTATACTTGTGTCTCTGTATTTGGTCCGCCAACATCGCTTGACAACCGATGCTGGTGTGTTGACGTCTTCGTAACTTAGCGGTTCGACAAAAAGGGCAGATGGA
>NC_068985.1:123877332-123882087 GCF_001194135.2 Octopus bimaculoides
TATATATATATATATATATATGAATATGGCTATGTAATGCAATTAATTACTTACTTTTGTCCACCTTTAGCGAATCACATCGCTCCTTTCGTTATACACCTGTATGCATGTGTGTGTGCGTGCGTGTGTGTGTGGAAGTATATACATGTTACCTATATCCTTTTCTACTCTAGGCATAAGGCCTGAAATTTTGGTGGAGGTGGCCAGTCGATTAGATCGACCCCAGTACGCAACTGGTTCTTAATTTATCGACTACGGAAAGATAAAAGGCAAAGTCGACCTGGGCGCAATTTGAACTCAGAAAGTAAAGACAGACGAAGTACCGCTGAGCTTTTCGCCCGGCGTGCTAACGTTTCTGTCTGCTCATCGTATTGCTGTTTACTTTGCAGGGAGGAGATGATGCACAGGAAATGTAAATGACAATTATGTGTCTCTTTGAATGCAAAATTCCAATCACTGAAAAGTGATTGACCAATTGTGAGAAAATGAGAAAACCTAAATGTTTCCTGTGAAATGTTACTTATACTGACAATATCTGAACTGGTAATCGAGAATATATTAAACAAGAAATTACTACAATAATGGATCTCGAAACCTTATAAGGCTAACCTAAAGTTCCATGCTTATGAATAATTATAAATAATTTCTTGATATAAGATAAGGAAAACACTATGTTCCGCTTTATTGACAACCTGTGTACAAGCACCGCTAATGGTTGTAGGAAATTTAATTGCTGAAGTTTGTATGTGGTAAGATGGGCGGTAGAAGTGATTATCATAATAATAAAACAATACTCTAATTTTGTTGCTTTTATAATTTTGCTACAGTACTGCGAATATTGAATGGCAATTATATTCATTTATGTGTTGAAAGTATCGCTAATACTAGCTATAATTGAGCCGTTAATTTGGTTCCAGATATTGCCACTATAGAAGGTCACCACAGTATTATAACTTTTGTTTTAGATATCAACGTTCTGTATTATAGAAATGTTTTTTATAAATCAGAATACAGAATATTTTCTACCTTTCCTACAGTATGTATAATGTGTAAATACATTTTCATACTCGAAATTAATGAGTAAAATTAGTGCTTTCAGATGTAGTTAGTAAACGTGGCTGCTTTAAAACTATATAATCAATGGAAGAAAGGCAGTGACGACATGCAAAATAGCTTTTGCAGGTCACTCCAATCTAAAGAGATCAATGAAGATGCAGTTCAAATTGAAATTTTCTTATTCGCTATGGACAAGGAGAATGACAACAAGGAAGGATTTAGTTTGAAGTTATTGAAGTTTTAATGAGAAAAGGTTTGATGTAAGGATTTAGTGTAAGGTTTTACGAGTTTAATTGTAGAGGTGCGGTGAGTAAAACAGTTGGTTAGATTGTGTAGGCTTAAGCTTACACTATTTTTCTTGTTGTTTGAGCGACATTTCTATGGTGGTCAAACTATAGAAATGCTTTGCAGTTTTACATGTATTGTTTTTTTAATGATTAGAGTTCATTAATCTTTTGTCTGGCTAAATACCTTTTTTTGACCCTTGGGTACAATTAGCAAGTTCACTATGCTGCAAGTATTCGAGCGAGGTCTCCGCTCAAAGAAAGCTTTGTCCTTTCTTTCGATCAATCTTGGCAGCCCTCATAAAAAGAATTCTGGCAACTGCGCTTTCTCTTCTTTGATAAACTCATTAAACCAGCAACAAATTAGCATATTCCTTAATCTCGAATATTGACACTCGAACTACCTTTAAAATGTTATATATATTTCAAATATTTTCTAGGTCAACTCAATAGTCAGTAATTGTTGATAGAATTTTATTTGAATTTAATCAATTGATAAGTCTAGTTTAATTGACTGCCCCGCTTTCCCCGTATTCATGTCTTTGATGGTCTTTTAAGATTTGTCTTGAAGTTATGAAGACTGTAATTGAACTAAAGCAAAACGAGGATTAAAATAGGAGACAGAAAATCCAGGGCTTCAAGTAGTAGTGGTGGTGCTAGTAGTAGTAGTAGTAGTAGTAGTAGTAGTAGTAGTAGTAGAAGAAGAAGAAGAAGAAGAAGAAGAAGAAGAAGAAGAAGAAGAAGAAGAAGAAGAAGAAGAAGAAGAAGAAGAAGAAGAAAATAGCTTTTATAGCAATTATTAGCAAATAAAATATTAATTGCATAGAGATGAAAAATTAACTTTTCAAAGCAAGGTGTGAATATAAATATATATTTCTATATTTCAAGTGACATCATACTACGACAAAAAGAAATAATTATAAATGATATTGAACTATCTGAAATGAAAAGCTGAATTCAAGAAAAGGGTTCTTAGTTGAAATATTTAGAATTAATTATTGGAAACCGAAAATTGAATTGAAATGTATTCATCCTCCAATCTTGACATGTTCCCGTGTGTATGTGTATGTGTGCGTGCTCGCACGCACCAGTACTTATATAGGTGTATATGGTTGGATGGTTAAGCGTTCCGCTTGGAAATCATGAGATCTCGGTCACAGCCACCTGATACGGTGTCTTGGACAAGTGTCGTTTACTAAATAACCTCTGATGAACTCAAGCCTTGTGAGTGAATTTAAGTAGACGGAAAGTGCGTGGAAGTGGATCGGGTGGATTGTACTCGTCGTTCAAAAGTACAACCTTGTTATTTTTCAACTGCGCCCCGTTGAGTCTCCCTAAAGACTATATTACAAGTACGCGTCTTTAGAATACTCGGTTAATTACTTGTTAATTCAGAGAGCAAGTTACTCAGTAGATCGTATCACTGAATAATCATCAGTGCAACCGACGAAGTTCCATTTATATTTTTGCATGTGTATTTGCGCGTTTGTTCCCTCACTATATCTGACCGTCTATTAAAACACCTTAATCGTCTATTCACGAAGCATAACAGTGTTCGTTTTACTCTCAGTTACACTCGGTATCGTCCCATTTATCCTTCCATTTCAATCACACTGAACCTATATGTAGTCATTAAAGCAGCTAGTAGAAAAAAAAAAAAAAAAAAAAAAAAGAGACAAATTTGCTTCAATTTCCATTCTGCTGACTTAAGGAAGAAAAACAATCACACGTTAGATAGTTATGCCAGATGCACCATGCTTTTAAAAAACAGCGCATGGACTAAACAAAAATAGCTAGTCATAGTACATACTTTCTAAATACACGGCTGTTTGTTTCTTTATCCCCATTGAGTCAGTAGACCCAGCCCCTTTCTCTTATCCTTTGGGTTACAAATGAAATGGTTGTGTGAATAAAGTATTGGTCTGCGGCTCATACGTAGCTCAGAACACATTTCTTGAACTCTTACAGCAACTAGGTATACCAGATACCGAGATGCACATTCCACTCAAAACGTCTTTAAAAATCATCCCGAGTCCTATATGTGAAGTTGGGCATCCCATAAGCTTTAATACATCAAGAACTTTTTTCTGAGTCTGCGCTGTTGAAATTGGGGTGCATCTCATATGTCTATGCATCAAATACTGGAATCTGAATATTTCAAAACAGGGTTTCTACTTGAAACATGACGAGACCTTATATACTACGAAACAGGGCTATTTATTGAACATTAAAAACTCTTCTACACTTTAAGGTCTGTGCGTGTCTAAAATTATGGGATTTCTATAAAGAAAACAAAAAGAAACATGATCAGCATGTTTTCTACCCGAACTAAGCGAAAAGGATACGCATGTTCTCTCATACATATATTTATTGCATATTATATGTACATTCATGCTTACATTCATATATACATGCATACGCACATATATACATAATACATAATACATACGTACATACATACATACAAACAAACATACATACAAACATACATACATGCATGCATACATACATACATATTTACGTACGTACGTGCATAGGTACGTACATACAAGCATATATATTCCAAAGATCTCAGTGTTTGCTTGTTAACGCCATGTACGTAACCAACAATTGCATCTGTATCTCCATGAGGAATTATTCGGTAGCAAAACAAGATGTATGTGTGTGAATGTGTATGAGAGTTGTAGCACACAGGTGATGCTGGTGGTACGGAGGCGGTGATAGTGATGGCAAAAAGAAGAAGAAGAAGAAGAAGAAGAAGAAGAAGAAGAAGAAGAAGAAGAAGAAGAAGAAGAAGAAGAAGAAGAAGAAGAAGAAGAAGAAGAAGAAGAAGAAGAAGATGAGCAACAACAACAACAACAACAAAACACTCATAGCAACAGCATGAAATAAGAAGACGACGACGACGACGAAAGCGATGATGAAGATGCAAGCTGTCCTGACGCACGGTTGCTAGGTTACCGCGGAAACAGTCAGTGGGACATGATTTCTCTCCTATAATTGAAGCAGCCATCGTTAATATCGGCGACAGCAAGTGAAATGAGATTGAAGCAACAGATCTCGCAGTCCAAACATTTCAAATGTCTAAGCTTCAATCATAGTTATTATTAAGTTGTTGGCGTGTAGTGGTTATATTTGTTGTTGTTGTTGTTTTTGTTTTTGTTGATGATGATGTTGTTGGTTTGTATTTTGTAGCTGCCTCTAATTTTTCTCCATCTCTACACGTTTTACATCCACATTAATCAGAGATGGATTTCACATACACACGCATGCATACACAGTTGTACACACATACACACACACACACACACACACAAGCACACACACACAAGCACACGTACGCATACACACGCATATTCATATATATATGTATATATATATATATATATATATATATATATATATATATATATAT
>NC_068985.1:123882117-123890003 GCF_001194135.2 Octopus bimaculoides
GGAATGGATGTATATGAATGCATGTATGTTTGCATATGTATGTAGGCATATATGATTTATATATATATATTCATATATGTGTATATATATATATATATATATATACATATATATATATATGTATGTATGTATGTATGTATATATATATATATGTATATAAGTACATATATATATATATATGTGTGTGTGTGTGAATGTGTGTGTATGTATATGTATATGAATATGTATATGTGTATACATAGTTATACCCAAGAATATACAATCATATGTACACATGACTGTTATACACATATGTCTACTTCTATATGTCTGTATGTGAGTATATAGTGTACGTATGAGTGCGTATTAATCTGAATTTGTGTAAGTGCGAATATATTGCCACGTTAGGACGTAGGTATAGACACACGTAATCGCAACCTCATACGCACACTCGCACGCACATTCACAAATGCGTACACAAACACACACTCAGCAGAAACTCACTTTTGGCTTCCGTACACACACACCCACACGAGCCAAAGTCACATACACATAATTATGTTTGAAGAGAGTGAACGATAGAATTTTTCTTTTTATTCGCTTTTTAATCAAGACATTTCTATTAATGGGATATAAATTTAATGATTTCTTTACTCTGCCATAATGGTATTTTATCTTATATTTCATGTTATTTATTATTACTATTATGTTACAGTGAGAGGGTGTAATGGAACCCAGTAATATTACTGGTATTTGTTTGTTCTGAATCGGCTAGCAAAATGAAAACCATAATCTTGTCACCATAGTAGAAGCATCTCACTATGATGACGAACAATGTTATCAAATAATTATTGTTACTGAAATTAATAGGTCCCAACTACGCCCAGGATAGTGTTACATTCATTGCTAAATGTTATAAGCCGGTTTCTGTAATCTAAAAGTCTCCATTCCGAATTTTTCTCGAGAATGCGACTTCCACTATAGTTGATTAAATACACTAAGAACAGGAGCGCTGCACACTTACACACACACACACACACACACACACACACACACACACACACACACACACACACACACACACACACACACACACACACACACACACACACACACACACACACACACAAACACACGCACAACACACACATACACACGCACACACACACACAAACACACACATATGCACACACGCATGCACACATATATACACACACACAGGTACACGCATACACACACGCACACCAACAGAATGATGCAATGGATCTCTGAGGTAATTCGTCATGGTGACGAATAAGGTGTCATGGTGACAGAGAGAGAGGAGGGAAAGGAGAGAGAGAGAGAGAGAGAAGAGAGGAAGAGAGAAAAGAGTGAGAGAGAAGAGAGAGAGAGAGAAATAGGGGAATACAGGAGGAGATGAATGTTAAATCTTCATATATCATTGTTATCTATAGCAGTAACATAAAGATATAGGAGAAATATAAAAGTTACAGATAGCGATAATGGTAGTATTGAAAAAAAGAATGAATAAAAATCATCTGCATCCAATAAACAGTTCTAAAAAACACTAGAGCGTTGGGAAAAAATGACTTGCAGTTTTTAGCTCGCTCCCTTTTATGCATACCGGCCATAGCCGTTACTTGCAAGTGAGTATGGGTGGGTAGCATGTACTGCACTTTCGCTAATTGTTTTATGTGTCCATGTAGTCCTGCGCTCCCCATCTCTTGACTAGACAGACTATTTAGTATGCGATAGTTGAAGAGAAAAAGGGCTGCACTTATATACATTTCTATTGGTATTCATTTCTACTGCGTTGACAAGAGTTCAAGGGCATAAGGTGCTGGTCGATCCTACGACCTACCGATCATGAGCCCAACAGTGCCCTTTTATGACATCGGCACACTGGGCAGTTTCCCAGGCGTCCCAGGCGTCCCAGGCGTCCCAGGTCCTAAGTTTTCAATGCTAATCTATTTTATGTCGTTGTCTATAGAGAAAACCTCCGTACATTACCCTGCTTATGACTATAGTTCTGTTAAAACGGCCTCGAAGCTCAGGTCAAAAGGATGCAAGTCTTGAATTTAGCCAAATACCCAAATATCGTCATAATATGCAAAAGGCAAAATAGACTTTAAAAAAGAAACTGCAGAATGATAAGATAAACTCAGATAAGACAACAAAAGATCGCATTATGATGTGGTAGAATATTCAGCCAAGGACATTTCTTCGTGATAGCAAACATCTTCCTCAGCTCACATCTTATGTTAAAAAAATGTATGAATAAATTCGATGCCAGGAGTAAATTATGTCAAGGAAGGAAATAAAGACGGTATGGTCTTGCGGGGAAAGTATTTGATCAGTTAGGTTCGATCTGAGATCAAAGAATACCATCATACAGTAAAAGAGAGTCGGGTCTATATGAGGTTCTTTGGAAAACCAATGGCTCATTTGATTTTGTTTTATATCACTATTGATGAACACTAACATCGTTGCTTACAATTTTCCAAGGACCAATCACTGGTTCGTTGCATTTCCGACAGGTGTTAGTGAAAAATACCAAGGTGGTAGTTTTGGTTTATCCACCGATGTTTTCATCCTTCGTAGATATACATCGGCGAAAAATACAGACACACGCATGCGCGCATGAGAGCATCTTAATCGAAGAATTAAGGAGACCATTATTCAATAAAGTACTTGATGCGGGTTAGAACGTTGAGTGTATTTGTTTATATTCTAATACAAGTGCTAAACGTAATAATAAGCATTTTTAGCTATCTCTCATGAACATAAGGTCTTTAATAGGAATTAAGTTACTTAAACAACCTTTCAGGCGAAGAGTTTACATCTAAATACACCTAAATACATTTAAAATTTTAATGTCTTGAGTATTTAATGGATAGTGGTGTTATTGATTCTTCGATTAAGATTGGCATATACATGTGTGTGTGTGTGTGTGTGTGTGTGTGTGTGTCTGACTGTCTGTGTCAGCAGTATGTTGTACATATATCATTCCTTTCGCGACCATAATTCTGATGTAATACTCTGTCAATAGGTTTTATTGAATTTTGAAAATAATCAAGAATTCGGAAGAGTTTAGAAAATAACTAGTATTTTCGTAATTAAGTTAGAGTCTGAAATATAACTGATATAGAGATTCTTATATAAAATTATGGTAGAAAGATTAATTTAAATACTAACACGTTAAAGTTTACAGATTTCTATCATAGAAAGAGGTGATCTCCGGCACATTGGTACGAAAGCACACGGTCAAACTGCAGCCATGCTGGGGCATCGCCTTTAAAGGGTTTTTTAGCCGAAGAAATTGACCCCAAGACTTATTCTTTCTAAGCCTACTTATATCTGTCTCTTTTGCCGAACCGTTAAGTAAGGGATTGTAAACACACCAACATCGGTTGTGAAGCGATGATGGTGGTGGGGAGACAATCACAGGCACACACACAAGAATATATATACATATATGTATACTACGGGCTTCCTTCAGTTTCCGTCTGCCAAATCCGTTTACAAGTCTTTGGTCAGCCCTAGACTATAGTAAAAGATGCTTGCCTTGGGTACAGTAGCACTGAACCCAGAACCGTGTGGCTGAGAAGCAAGCTTCTTAACACGCAGCCACATCTGCGCTTATATATATATATATATATATATATTCGACTGGTTTTTACTCGATTGTTTTTTAATCTAGTAAACGTACGTCACAAAACCAATGGTCAAACCAATGGTAGATATTGCGGAATGAAAGCCCCAACTCTATCACACGTATACACTCGCTTTTGGCTACGACTGAGCATCCAGAGACATTGTGGTTAACTGATTTTTTCACAATCACCTATAGGTTGACTACGAAAAATTGATGCTAGAGCTGTGAAAGCTTACATGCATTAATTTCAACCCTTCTTATTAATATCTACTCTGTTTCTTATACCAGTTCCCATATGCTATTGATAACTGTACTCGGTCTGCTTAGGAGGTTGTTGTGTCTTAGCATATGTGCTGCTTCTTTCATTTTTCGTATTTTCCAGTGGTGTTCTCCGTCTATTATTTTGACTTCGTCCCACAGGGGCAGGTGGTCTCCATTTTTCCAGAAATGATCAGCTAGACCCGATTTATCAATATCTCCTCGTGTCACAGCTTTGCGATTCTCGTCTACCCTTATTTTGAGGAGGCGACATGTTTCGCCTTTGTATAACCTACTACAACTGCATGGGCTGGAGTACATGCAGTCTTCGGTCATATTCTCTTCTATTGGTGGTTTAACTCGAAGGAGATATTTGCGAAGTGTTGTATTACTCTTGAATACTGTCCTGATGTCAAATGGGCCGCATATCATTTGTATCTTTTCGGAGAGGCCTTTCACATAGGGTAGACAGACTGTGGACAGTTTATTGATTTCATCCTCTTTTTTTCTTTATAATTGGAGCCCATGCAGTTGTGGTAGGTTATACAAAGGCGAAACATTTCGCCCTCTCAAAATAAGGGTAGACGAATATTGCAAACCTGTGACATGAGGAGATATTGGTAAATCGGGTATAGCTGATCAGGTATGGAAAAATGGAGATCCCCCCCACACCTGTTGGATGAAATTAAAATAATAGACAAAGAACACCACTGCAAAATACGAAAACTGAAAGAAGCAGCACATATGCTAAGACACAACAACCTCCTAAGCAGATCGAGTGCAGATAGGAGTAGCATATGGGAACCGGTATTAAGGAAGTATAGGAAAAAAATAGATTTATAAGCCCTAAAATTCACTTCATAATTGCCCACGGGCATATGGCGTAGTGATTAAGAGCGCGGGTTACTAACCCCAAGATTCCGCGTTCGATTCCAACTCTGTTAGCTTTGCTAATTTATTTAGCGTCCAGGTGAGGATATTATAACTGTGAAAGCTTGGGGTTTGATGCCTATTCACTTTCGTTTTTTACATACAGCTCTTCTTTTAAGTATTAATCTAACACGTTTGCAATGCTCATTCGTAACCTTTTCTATTACTTCTTTATTGTAAGGTGCACGTAGATTCACAAATATTTTATATGTTTAGTCTAATTTTGTTATATTTCTTTATCGATTATGATATTAGTTTATTTTTCAACTCTTCAAGTTGGGCTTGGCCATTTTCTCATGTGATTCTCCATTTAATTATTCTAGTGAATTCATGTACTATCTCATAGTTTTTCAAGTTGTTCATCACTTGCAGCTTACGACCTGAGAGTTGATAATCCCCCCGCAGCATTTGTATCTTTGTCCAATCTGGTTTAGTATATTGGTTAAAGGTTTTAGCGCCAGGCACGAGAGGAGAGAGGGAGTTCCATTAGAATATCCCTCTTCTACTGAAGATACAAGTTGTCATCATAACTTTCTTTTGTGATATGGTATGATATCTGTAGACTTGTGATATGGTATAATTTCTGTAGAATTCTGCAGAATCCGTTGTTTTGGGTAGGTCATTCCATTCTTCTTTCAGTTAGGGTTGAGATATTTTTTCTAATTTTCTATATTTTTCTGTGTGTTTGTTTTCCATACTTGCTTCAGTTTCGATATTCATGAATCAGTAGAAGTGGAGCTGAAAGCTCTGCTTAGTACTGTTTTGACTGCACGCCGCCATGCCATTACTACTGCTGCTGTTGTGATGATGGTGTCGACACCAGTGAGGGACTTGCTTCTCTTTTGCTGTGGACAGAAAGGCTTGAGATCACTTGTGTCATCACACAAGTGACACGTCGGACTTTTCCCTTCAATGTTTTTTTGTTTTGCCTTTATGTCGATGAGGACAACCGCCACTATCCTACATACGTCCATTTCTGGTGGTACGCTGAATACCTATATTTTACCACCTTACAGTCAAGGCTGATTGGTATGAGAATCAAGTCATGAATCTTAAGGGTTGTATGGAGTGCTTCCTGGCCTCATCTTCCGTAGGGAATCTCACCTCTACCCTGCCAAACTCTTTCTCTTAACGATGTTTTCTTCCCCTAGAATAGTCGGAGGCCTTTTCTATTTCCTGTGTCGCCAACTCTATTTTCCTACTTTTTATTAGGAAGTTTTCGTCTACCTCAGAAGTGTGTTTCGCGCATTTTTAATTCTTCCAAAGATAAAATACGTTCTTCTTCTATCTACTTGACTGTATTGGCGAGCTCATGAATGATAGATTTGCAAGTTTCAAGTATTAATTTTTGGCGCTAGTGGTGATGGTGTTGACTGGTGTTGACTGGTGCTTTGAAAAGACAATTTCAGTTGTTTTGTTTTTGTCTTACGTTGTTATTTTTGTTGTTGTTGCTGTCGTTTCGACTTTATTTTTCATTTTTTATTCTCCTTATCATTTTCTTTATTTCTGCTTTTGTCATTCTTTTCTTTTGCGTTGTTGTTGATATAAACTAATGTTGTTGTTGCTGTTTCAGTCGGCAATGTTAATAGTGATGGTCGTGCTTTGTTTTAAAGGTGGAAAGGCAGCGTCAAAACAGCTCTTCCAATACATTCCCTGAGATTTTGCTGAAAATTCGACAGCAGGCTTTCATGTTATTTTTAAATGAAAGTATAAATGTCACAAAATATGCAGAGATTACACCCAGAAGTGGCGAAAGTTTCGCAAGGCCAGCTAAACTGAAAAGATATTGGTTGACTAAATAATAAAATGGTACAGCAAAATCCAAAATTATCTCCTTCAATTCAAGACAAGAGAGTTCAGTAACAACATACGAGCTCAAAGGCGACATCTTTCTTTTCATAATAATAATAATAATAATGATATCACCATGTCACGCACATATGATTGTGATGCATGTGCCTGATGTACCCTTATTAGACGGGTAGTCATGATGGGTATATTGGGCTTCGTATATTTCACCCCAGTGTCACTTTGATGGCATGCACTGCTCTCTCATTCAATAATAATAATAATAATAATAATAATAATAATAATAATAATAATAATAATAATAACATCAATGATAATGGTGGCATTGGTAGCGATTTCTATACATATTTCTGAGCGTAATTTGTATCTGGTATTGGAAAATTCCTGTAAATTCGACTTATTCTTCGAAATGCAAAAGGATTTGCACGATTGAGTGAAGTCCTCAAAACAAGGATTAAGCGGGAGAAGAAAAAATATAATATTCTCGATAAGTTCGTGTCACGTCCAAGAAAACTCACAATGAAATCCCTTTACAACGTTTTTTTTTTTTTATATATATATATCGATTCGCTGTGTTTCGTGTGGTGCAGCCAATGGACTGACTTTATTCCGTTTTCTGCAGATTTAAAATTACTTCTCTTCACTTTTTTTTTTCTGCTTGACTAACAAAACATTTTGTTGTTTTGCAAAGCAATGTACTGAAAAGGGTAAATTTTGTATTAATGATGTAAAGATGCGTTATAGAGTGTAAATGTGTGTAAGTATAAATATACACATATTAAAATATGTGTATATAGAAAGCTGAAATTTCGCAAACCGTCATTCCGAGTTTTTTGCACGATGTATACATACGTGTGCGTTGAACATACAAAATTATATGAATATACATAAGTATATGATTATGTTTATTTATCTATTTATCTATCTATATCTACACACACACAAACACATGTTGTTGTTGTTGGCACTCCGTCGCTTACGACGTCGAAAGTTCCAGTTGATCTGATCAACGGAACAGCCTGCTCGTGAAATTAACGTGCAAGTGGCTGAGCACTCCACAGACACGTGTACCCTTAACGTAGTTCTCGGGGATACTCAGCGTGACACAGTGTGACAAGGCTGACCCTTTGAATTACAGGCACAACAGAAACAGGAAGTAATCGTGAGAGAAAGTTGTGGTGAAAGAGTACAGCAGGGTTCGCCACCATCCCCTGCCGGAGCCTCAATAAACACTCACAACGCCCGGTCAGGGAAT
>NC_068985.1:123890554-123893054 GCF_001194135.2 Octopus bimaculoides
TATATATATATATATATATATATATATATATATATATATATAGCTACCAGCGTCTGCGTAAGTGCTTAGGTATACAAGTATATATACATATGCATAAATATATATAAAATAAATGCGACTAGGGTGTTAGAAAACACCTACAGTGCTAGAATTAAGAACTAAAACGCTTTAATACCGTAGTCAACGTACATGAATGAAAACATATACACTAACAGGGAGGGAACGGATTCGTCCGAAAGCTGCAGGACGAGAATTCTTAATAATGACGCGTCAGTTTCGGCAAATTTCGTCGCCTAATCAGTTAAGCCAGATTGATCTCAACTCATTCCGAACTCGCTCAGCCATTAGTATTTATATTTTCGTCATCCAAATAATTTGGATGATTTAGCGATTCGGTAATGTGTATATATAAAATTAATATGAACAACAGCTTGCAATGTTTCACTGAAAAAGAGAATTACAAATGTTACCAAATGCGACTAGGGTGTTATAAAACAGCCACATTGCTAGAAATAAGAGCTAAAACGCTCAAATGTTGTAGTTAACGCACATGAATGAAAACAGGGATCATAATCATCCGAAAAGTGCCGGTCGAGAATTCGTATTTCTAGCAATGCCAGATGATTTCTAACACCCTAGTCGCATTTAATGACATTTGTAATTCTCCTTTTTGGTGAAACATTGCAAACTGCTGCTCATATTAATTTTATATATACACATTTGTGAATCGCTAAATTAGCCAATTATTTGGACGACGAAAACATCAATACAAATGGCGAAGCGAGTCCAGAAGGAACCCGGGTCATGCTGGCTTAACCGATGAGGCGATGGAAATTGCCGAAACTGACGCGTCAGCATTCAGAATTCTTGACTGGCACTTTCGTATAATTATAATGTATATGTTTTCATTCATGTGCATCAACTACAGCATTAGAGCGTTCTAGCTCTTATTTCTATTACTGTAGGTGTTTTGTAACACTCTAGTCGCTTCTAGGGACATTTGTATTTCTCCTTTTTGGTGAAACATTTCAAACTGCTGTTCATATTATATATATGTGTGTGTATATATATATATATATATATATACACGCACACACACACACACACACACACACACACACACACACACACACACACACACACACACACACATATATATATAGTTAGGGATAGATACATACATAGATGTTTTTATTAACGCATATAATTTTGCATGCACACATTCATTCAAATATCTATGCAGACTGTGCATGCATATAACACTGATTGTTGCTTTTAGTTTGCCAAAACAACTTATAGCTAAACGAAAAGCTAATCTATAAGCAATATAGATTACCAAGCAAATCGATAAGAAGATATTTAGAAATAAATAAAAGATAAAAACGAGAACAAAACATTTCAAATGTGCATTCAAGTCATAATTCTAGATTCTTTCTTTTTAGAAAGTTGTTTATAAATGTATTATAACGGAAAAATGAAAGCCAGTTCCACCCTAGAAAATATTTATAAACTTGATCAAGCCAGTCACTGAAGTAAATACACATAAAATAGCCTTTTTTCTTTTTCGTCATTTTTTTTTTCAGATATAATAAAAATATCTGAAGCCTTTTCGATATAGTTTTGTTGCTGTTTTCGTTGTTCAATCTTACTTTGGTGCTACAGACCTATGATCAAAGACGTTCTGGCATAGGCCAGTCCCGCTTTTCAAAAATTCAAAGCTGCATAATGCAGTGTACCCTTCGTTTTCTTCTAAAATACGGTGTAATACGAGGGAAATTTGTTTGATATAATTTTCAACCCCGATGACTCTTTCTTCGTTGACTCGTGCCTTTCTTGATCTAGGCGTACTTACTCACCATTAAGAGGTTTGTGAACTATGAGAAAATATGTAAGTATATGGGGAAGGGATGAAGAAAAGAAAAAGAGAAAATAACAAAATAAAATTAATCTTGGCCTTCAGAACGCATTGGTTTCAATTTTGGCACAAAGCCATCAATTTCAGGGGAGAAGTAAGTCGATTACATCGACCCCAGGGCTCGACTGGTATTATTTAATCGACTCCAGCAGGATGAAAGGCACGATGGACCTCGGTGGAATTTGAAATCAGAACGTAGAAACAGAGGAAATGTCGCTAAGCATTTTTTCTCAGTGCTAACTATTCTGCCAGCTCGCCTTCTTAGAGGGGTTTATTATTAACACTACCAGGCTACTGAAGACTAGGTGTTGGGATTCACCTATATCCCACTCATATCAATAATAGCTGCTAATTTTCTCTCTCAATGCTTCCTTTAACCTCCATCACGCCAGATTGATAAGAAAAGAATTTACAATAAACACACACACACACAAACGTATATTTTGTGTGTATGTGTGCGTGTGAATTTCATGTTAACTGGGATACGAACTTCTATATATACTTCAAGTGTGAGGTGTAAACAGCCACAACGACCAATTAATATACATAAATATCAATGATTCACTTAAAACATTTTTATCGGTC
>NC_068985.1:123895554-123898524 GCF_001194135.2 Octopus bimaculoides
ATATAATACATGTAACAATAAATTATATCGGCATTATTATATCAGTAGCGCAAGGTTAAAACCCAAATGAAATGTATATATATATATACATACATACACAAATATATAAATGCGCGCGTGCAAACACAGGCACACACGTATATACGATATAATTATAGCCGTCACTCATACTTGATGATAAATTATATATCAACTTGTATCATATATTCGCAAACGGTCTTAGGTGTTCATGTAGTCGCATGAACAGATATTCTCTGGAGATAATTCTCACAAAGGAAATATGATCGTTGCTTCTTAAGTAAGCATTAGCTAGATATTTACAAGAAAGTCCTTAATTCCTTTCCTAATATCATTAGCGATGTATGTGTAGAGACATGATTCTAACCGGAAATAGAAAGTAGAGGTCACTAGTCGATACAGAAACTGGTTTCTAATATACAACTGGTTCTATAGTTAGTAAATCAGAATTAAATTCTTCCACGGTAATAGACATGCTTCCTTAATTCAGTATTAGACGAAGTTTTCCAAAGACAAAGGATGCAAATTTTGGTATGGAGATATATAAGTGAACGGTTTCCGTTTAATGAATCATAGGAAGCTAATAGCGACTGCTGTCATAAATAAACCAGCCTCTAAGTTAGTGAATCTAAGTGAGCGGTCGATGTAAATTAAAAGTTTCTGCTCCACAGAATACGTTAGTTATGTAAATTAAGATTTTATACAACAAAACGCCCTGAGTAACAAATTAAGATCAACAATTCTTGACTAATGAATCAAACTAAAATATCTTTGTTCTGAAATAATGACAGGTAGAGTGAGAGAATTTATTCTTTGCAACTTGAGGCTACACTTCCCTCTGCTTACGTATTCGTTGATCAATACACACTCTTTAGATCAAAGAATTTAAGATAAAAGTCTTTAGGGAAGTGAGCTGAGGAAGTAAAGTGAACTCGAAACCTCTTCGTACATTAAGAGTACATTCACTTTGAAAACTATTTTAACAACAATTTAAATATTTTTCTCATCTAGCCATTGATCTGTGAGCTTGCAAAATCGAGAATTAAGAAAATAATGTTTTTGATCATGCATCGGAGGTCTAATTAATTGAAATGAAAATACACGAGGTTCGCCCCAAGCGTTTTCACTCAGATTTAACAGGTGCAACTAATTCTGTTAACTTTTCCATATTAGCTATCGCTTAAAAATATAAATTGATCACAAATCCATTTCTGTCAAACATGGTTTCAGAAGCACAATGGCATCTAGTTATTGAGGCTTCCCTAAAATTTCCTACTTTTTTCACTCGCTAGCATTTCAAAAACACAGAAATCATCTCGTAAAGCAAAGTATAAACAAGAAAAGTATTTGTAAGCGATTTCACCTTCAGTGCTTTCAATTGAAAGCTAAAAGAACCTCAATAAAACTACTAGAAATATCCAGAGATCCTGACATCCAATGCGTTTGTTTCCTTCTAAAAGTCAAGAGTTACATCTTACTATTTCTAACTTGCGGTGGCCGGTATGAACATCGGAAGAAAACATTTATACCACTAACCTAACTTCAGATTTAGTCGTCATTGCTTCCACCTACAAATGAATGATCTTCTGTACCGACACTATAATTGAACCACTAAAAATATTAATTTTAGCATAAAATTAATGCAGTGAACATAATGCATGTAGTTAAAAAGTATTTATACAGTTAAGAAAAGATAACATCAACTCAATGACTAATATTTTAATCATTTTCGCCTACACGGGCGATAACTCTGAACATGATTTACTCATATTAAACATTCTCACAGTATTTCCATAGGTAGTGATGAGAAAAACAGTAATTAAATATATAGTACTGAACGTGGCCAGGCGTGATTAGTTAACATATTTAATTGAATCCACTCTGTTTACATCGTTTCTGAAAGTTCTCTATAATGAACTACTACATACCGTACCAGAGCATTTGGAATTATCCGTGCTCACTCTGGCAAAGTGAACATATACTTTTGATGCTACCGTCTCAATAATTGGTATAGATATTCAATTCTAGTAAACTTTGCGATTCATTCATCTATTAAATCTAATTCCTCCAACTGCTCGGTTCAACTCTTCTATGAAACTCCAATATGTTTTCTAAGCAAGCTAATATCCCATATTACTATGATCACAGTAGAAACAGTTTTAGAGATTTTGCTGCTTTTGGCTCAGGTCATTCCTGATCGAACAGAAATATAATTAAAGACATTCCAGTCCTGACCACCCCATCTTTTTTTCTTTCAAGCATACAATATCTGAAATTACATTAACCAGCGGGTTCTCTTTAAGATATGTGATTAAGCTATTATGCACCGTTTCAAGTATAATTGAACTCAGATTCAGTATAGATGCACCATCTCAAGTGTTTAACAAAGAAACTGTTACACATACATCGTAAAACAGGATGATATTTGGCCCTATTTATAACAATCTTAAACCGTGTTCTCATTGTTATATATGTTATGGCAATCTATTCTGTCTTGTAGGGAAGCGTATTGTTGATGATACATAGTAATGAGGTTGATTGAATAAACACTTTTTATTATCGATCACTGTAATATAAGTGATGTCATAAGAGTTTACATATTAAAGCTAGCATTTGATATCTGTGCAGATAATCCGTAATGTTTCACCATTAAGGCGGACTAAGCAGCATATATTAAGATTAGCTCATATAGAACGGGTGGTTCTGGTTACTAAACCAGAACCACCCGTTCGCCTATTCAATCAAAAACATGATACTCTACTGTTTTCTCTTTGTTTGTTTGTTTGTTTGTTTGTTTGTTTCTTTGTTTCTTTGTTTGTTTCTTTCTTTCTTTCTTTCTTTCTCTCCCTCTCTCTCCCTTCTCCCTCCTTCTCTGTCTCTCTGTCTGTGTCTGTCTGTCTCTCTCATTGTTGGCCAAAGTGACGTTAAAGCTATATATATATATATATATAT
>NC_068985.1:123898609-123904294 GCF_001194135.2 Octopus bimaculoides
TATATATAGAGAGAGAGAGAGAGAGAGAGAGAGAGAGAGAGAGAGAACAACAGACAGACAGATAGACAGACAGACAGATAGATAGATAGATAGTCTAAATCAGATATATATCACGTTTCTTAAACTCAGTTGTCTTTTTAAGCTAAAAGTCTGTCACATATTTGTGATAGACACAATCTATTAACATCTATTTCGTGCCTCAGTAAAATGTCTTCCAGTATTCTCAAATCATCCAAACATTAAGGGTTAGAGCGTCAGACTCACAATCATACGGTAGTGAGTTCGATTCCCAGGCCGAGCTGTGTGTTGTGTTCTTGAACAAACCACTTTATTTCACATTGCTCCAGTTCACTCAGCTGTAGAAATAAGTTGCGACGTCACTGGTGCCAAGCTGTATTGGTTTTTGCCTTTCCCTTGGATAGCATCGGTGGTGTGGAGAGAGAAGGCTGGTATGCATAGGTGAATGCTGATCTTCCATAAACAACCTTGCCCAGACTTGTGCCTCGCCCAGACTTGTGCCTCGCCCAGACTTGTGCCTCGCCCAGACTTGTGCCTCGCCCAGACTTGTGCCTCGCCCAGACTTGTGCCTCGGAGGGGAACTTTCTCGGTGCAAGCTCATGGTCGTTCATGGCCGAAGGGGGTCTTTACCCTTTAGTATCATCACCGTTATATTTCCAAAATTAAATAATAATAATACTTTACGAATTGTTAATGGGAATTTCTTCTTTTGAAAGAAAGACTATTACATGTGAATGTGGAGGAAAGTGTAATTGTGTGAAATCAAGTTCAGTGCATTGCTGATACTTACTGAAGGTACTACGGGTGAGTACAGGCCCATCCTGGTAATCTTTGTGCCCAGAGTATAAAAGGACAATATAACCGCTGTAAATCAGTTGTTCCTCATATTCTTATTGATTTTTATACTGAATCACTAAAATACGAACCAGTTATGTCACCCATACGTGGTCGCATGACCGCCTAGAAAAAGCACCTATGCATTCCTCAAGTTGTACACAACACATTTCCTTAACATATTGAATGGACAACTTGGCTACTGTAGTCAAAGGATACATGTAGTTAAAAACAGAAAAGGATATTCATGACTGAAATGCTGTTGATCATAGATGTGTTTTCGACTAACGTCAACTTGGAGCTAAACAACAAAATATACAACAAAAACAAAGTTGGCAACTACAACAACGACGTCGATACTTTTTGTTAAACGTCGTTATTTAAAGACAATATTTTCAACAATCGTTGGAATGAGGTAATTTATAAATGAATAAAAGAAATAGATTTCGTAGATAGATTACACGACAGTTACTGCTATAATTTCTTTATTAGACTAACATGTGTTATTGTCACAGTCAATGAACAACTGTTTTGAAAAACACAAGGACAATAACTATATGATTAAATTGTTAACGAAACAGTTATTCCTTCAGAAAGAAATTGAAGTGATATCAAAATCTGCGTATCTGACAGTTTCCTTTCATAAACTTAAATTAAATTGGTATATACACACAAATATATACATAGATGTTTGCATGCATGCATACATACGTGCATACATGCATACATACGTAAATGCATACATACATACACGCATGCATACATATATACATACATACATCATATAATCATATAAATGTACAAGCATACATATATGTATGCATCCGATATATATATATATATATATATATATATATATATATATATATATATATACACATATATATATACTCACATACATACACACACACACATATATATATATACATGTGTGTGTGTGTGTGCATCTGTGTATATGTGTGTGGGTGAGTTTGTCTTTGTGAGCGTATATTATGATAAATAAAAATAAATTTCACCTCTTTTACCACCTCACTCTCTCTCTATATATATGCATAAATATATATGTATATATACATACACATACATATATGTGTAGCTATATATACATACATACATACATACATATATATCTATCTATCTATCTATCTATCTATATATATATATATATATATATATATATATATAAACTAGCAAACGCACCCGTCCTTTGGAAGTTTAAGTTGCTTTGGTGGTATTTTTTTCACCAAATAATTGAACAACCTAGAACGTTTATGAGTAGCAATCTATGTTTCCTATTAACCTAGGAACGAAAAATCAAACTGAAGGCTGGTTATTGTGCAGGTCGTTACACTTTAATGATCATAGAACATATAGGATTGCAACCGAAGCAAAATAGAGGTATTGAAGCGTTTTGGGAGTAGATTACGGATAATGACTACAAAATATAGTTGTTTTACATGAAAGCGAAATTTCTTGTCAGGAACAACCACATAAATGGTGTAATGAAATTGAAGGAATACGTTGAAACTTTCCCTCTTGAGTTTACTTTATTCAACAGCAAAGGGAACTATTTTTTTGGAGAGATAAGTCCCTTTATTCTGTCTTCCCACATAGCCTGCGCATAAGCTAACGGCGAATGCCGCATAAAGTTAAATTAATGTCGAGCTTTCTGAAAGATGCGTATAGCTTTCGCTAGTGGAAGCAAGACTCTTACTTGAAGGTTGATTCTTTGGGAAGAATCATATGTGATTGTTTAAAAAGGCTAAAACGACAATGCTAAAGCCTATTTGAAACAATGGATAACAATCGAAATATCATGATAGATGGGTAAATAAGCATCCTTAAAGGGAAACAATGCATTCGTAGGTAAACAAAAGTACCAACAAATAGAATAGAAGGAAGGGAACATCACTCTTCTAGTAACTCAGAATAGGTAAAGGTAAACTTGTCAAAGTTTAATGCAGTTTAAATATGGAGATTAAGGTTGTTTGACATTGGATATTCATCGAGTACAGTGTTCCTAGTCAATTTAATCAGCGTCGCAGGTGTACAGTCGAAATAAATAAAGAAAATCCTTTCACTTTTATAAAAAGATTAAAAAAGTATGGAAGGCGCTACAGACAAAAAAAGACTCTGTCCATTCATGTCCATTTACGTTCATTTACGCGGGAGCTCTGGGCAAAATGTTATAGTGCAAGTAATGTATCTGCAAAGTTTGGTGAAAATTAGTTGAAAATTGTGGAAATGTATGCGTTCAATATTCCAAGTCAATTTAATCACCGTCACAGGCGAACAGTCGAAATACATAAATAGACAAAATACTTTCGCTTATATAAAAAGATTAAAATGTATGGAAGACCCTACATACAAAGACTTATATCCATTTACGTACATTTGCGCGGGAGTTCAAGGCAACATGTTATAGTGCATGACCATCCTTGGGACATAAGTGATGCGTGTGTAAAGTTTGGTGAAAATCGGTTGAGAATTGTGGAAATGCATGCGTTAGTCATTATACACACACATACTGTGACTTATATATACTAGATTATATGTTATATATTATAAATGTATATGATAAATTATCTATATGATATGTAATGTTATAAATGTATATTATATAATATCATAAATATATATGACCTTTGACACCATAATCACTGCCTTATCGTTTAACTCTCTTTTCCCTTTACTTTTCTTTCCTTATTATCTTCGAGCAGCTTCCCTTTCTCCTGTTCTTGCACTTTCTTTCTCTCACCAATTTCCTCATTCATTCAACTTCTTGTGTATTTAGAACTGTCACGTTGTTTTGTACTGTCTCTAAGCTGCTGCTACCCGTTCTATGTAGTAAAACTCATCTCTCTCATTCTTTTTAAAACTTCATCTTAAGCCCAAACCGTCGGAAAGTTCGCTTTTGACGGCATATACATTAAATTCTTTTTTCTTAGTTTTTTTCCAATAAATATAATTCTAGCCGATAAAGTACACCACCTGTCACCTTTGATTTCGCTATATCTACATATATAAAATAATAATAAACATAATAAACGCATTCATTGTGAACATATGTGTGTGAGTAGATATATACATACATACATACGTTCATACATACATACATGTATATACATACAGACGTATGTATGTTGTCAGTCGATCGTTCCTCGTCATAGAAATGATAAAAGCTTATAGTTCTTTATAGTATACGCATGCTCAGACAGAATTAAATTGCTTTGTATGATTTGCATAATAGTGCAAGCGTGAATAAGATAATTAAAATAAAATACAACGGTATCTACTTTTTACAGCAAGTCTAACTATGTTGATAAAAAAAATCAGGGCCGACCATTTGACGTCCTACTTCAACACCACTCAACTTAAGTGTACACCCCGTTAACTGGTCCATAAACTCATTTGACCATTGACCAGAGCTTACTCCCATTATTCGCTATGCCCAGAAACACTCCCATACTCTCACTCCTCTACAATACAGTCTCAACAAAAATCCTGGGGAATCATCAAACCACACATACATACACCTGCCATTCTCACGATACTAAAAATTTATCACCCTAGTATTCCCTTCAGCCCCCAACTTGAGTCAATTACTAATATCACTTATTACGACCAATACGACCGTATTTTATGAAGTTCTCATATCTTATACATATATATATATCTTGGTGGTCAAATAAATACCTACTCGGACTGAAGAATCGCAAGATGACACTGCCAGTTGCTGTGGTATATTGATCATTACAATTCTTTGTGTGTATGGACATAATACATACATACGTGCATATATGTATATGTACATACATTCATTCATACATGCACACACACACACACACACACACACACACACACACACATATATATATATATATATATATACAATGCTGAAGACTTACATAGCTGCGTAAATGGACTAGAAAGGACGACGAACTGGGAATCAAAACAGAATCTGTTTTGGCGTCTGCTTTCTACGCCATTCTCATGTATCCGGATTACGTGTAACATACTACTGTCACTATATAAGCTGGATTACACATGATATTTCTATCTTAACGTTTGAATTAAGCTTATTCCATTAACATAAACTTTTCATCTCAATTGCATCTCGTCTCTTCTCAGCTTAACACAATCTATAATTAATAATAATAATAATAATAATAATAATAATAATAATAATAATAATAATAATAATAATAATGATTATAAGAAAGTATTTATGATAATTTAACGTTTGAATCGTTTCCAAAAACGGAAGGTAAAATCCGCAATCCTAGGTAATTGGTCGTTTATTAAAATGCAACTTAAGTGTTGGGTGTAAAGGTTTATAAAACACTTTGAGGCTGTACTAAAGTTGTTGGGGATGATTTTTTTGAATACAACATAGCATATAGTTAGTGAATTTGACTGAACGCTAAAATAACACACACATATATTCGCATAGAATTGCTTACAGACATATATTCATACGCACATATACATGAGGGTTTTTTTTTTTCGCAATACAAGACTAAATGGAGATCATATTTATCTCCGCTATTCAACACATAAAGGGGATGAAAGACAAATAGAATAGGATGTTAGTCTAATAAAATTAGCATTTGCCACATCGCATGAACTTAACACACATATTGAAAAACACCAAATCACACGTCAATTTTACAGTACTGCCACTATCTACGGCATTGAAGTTTACAAATATTGTTTGGGTTCAGCTCGAAGCCTTTCTGTTATTGGATTCTTGTACCAGTAATACAACACTACACTAGAATACTCTGCAACAATACTGCATATAGTATACCACAACATTATATATATATATAT
>NC_068985.1:123904964-123907056 GCF_001194135.2 Octopus bimaculoides
TATATATATATATATATATATCCTACAACATTATATATACCACAAGAATACGCTATACCACAACACAATACTATGCTATATAATATTTTTGATATATGGGTATATGTCAATTAGTGTGTTGAAGTGTTGAGTAGAGCACTGGCACAGTTTGGGCTAGCTGGTGTCATCCGCTATTCGGGCTACCCCTGGTGTCAGGGTATATTTCCGTTGGATCTACTTCAAGAACTCCATAGCGATGTTTCATTCCCTAACCAGACGGGCATATAACATGGCAGCCAAAACTCCGGATCTTTAATGAAACACAACTTTATGTATGGATGTACCTGATGAGACCCAGACTGCAAAATTGATGCAACAGAACACGTTAAGCAGAGTCCCACCCATAAGAGTCAGAAGTAGGATGATTTGAAACGACCGTTGTACAAAATAAAGATTAATACCAAATTCCTCTTCTCCTAAAGAAATTAATATTATTATGATAATATATATATATATATATATATATATATATATATATATATATATATACTCATACATAAACATACACATATGCTTAATAGATATGCATAATATATACATACATCGCCGTAACTTAGCGGTTCGGCTTAAGAGTCCGATAGAATAAGTCCTGGGGTCGATTTGCTCGACTAAAGGCGGTGCTCCAGCATGGCCACAGTCAAATGACTGAAATAAGTAAGAGAGTATATATGTACACACATGCGCGAGCACACACACACACACACATAATTCCGAAATTTTCTTTCATAGTACGTATGCATAAAATCTTTTATTCTATTATTTTTTTCAATGAAAATTATTTCACCAATCCTTATAATATTTCCTAGCATTATTTCCCCTGTTCAGCGGATATATCAACTGCCTTCCTTCCTGCATCATTTCGAATTCACTGTTTTATCGATCTCATTGCTCCATCGTTCCGAGTTGTTTTCCTTTCTGCTCTTCCAGTAAACATTGATTTGATTCTAAAGAACAGCGACAATGAAAAACTACTAAACAAGAATACAGTGTCAAAAGTTGTTACAGTGGAGGTGTTGGAGATGATGAAGGCGGACGCAGCAACGGTGGTGGTGTTGGTGTTGGTATTGATGGTGATCTATAATTGCTAATGTTGCTTGTGATTATATATAGTACATTATATAATCCCTGATGGTTTTGACAGTTAAAAAGAAAAACCTTCATCAGTATTTTTGCCTGTTTTACTCTCCTGTAAGGTTGTTGTTTGTGTCGTTGTTACTGTTCAGCCCCTTAGACTCAGCTTAATTGTGCATCAGAAGAATTATGATAAAAGGCATTTTTTTTTTTTTACATCAAGAGCTACAATTCCTTCTAATTTTTTTTTTTTTTGGAAGATTGTAGGATATGGTTTGCTGAAATGTAGCTGCTATTTCTTGCAGGTCGTGTACATGCATACAGACTTGCTTCATATACTAGAGCAAAATGTTTTTGTGGTGTTGAGGTGTAAAGTAATAGTGTAGTATTACACAACACTGTACAATCTATAGAATATATACCTATACTATATATAGCATAGTATTGTGTTGTGGTATAGCGTATTCTTCTGGTATATATAATGCTGTAAGATATATATATATATATGTATATATTTATATGCACATACATCTATAAGTACTTGTATAAATGTAAATGTGTGCGTGTGTATATAAGTATAGTTGTAGTATACCTTCTGTCTGTGTTGTAGTGTAGCGTATTCTTGTGGTACATATAATGCTGTAGGATAGGCTGTGTGGTAAGTAGCTTGCTTACCAACCACATGGTCCCGGGTTCAGTCCCACTGCGTGGCATCTTGGGCAAGTGTCTTCTACTATAGCCTCGGGCCGACCAAAGCCTTGTGAGTGGATTTGGTAGACGGAAACTGAAAGAAGCCTGTCGTATATATGTATATATATATATATGTATGTGTGTATGTGTTTGTGTGTCTGTCCCCCAACATCGCTTGACAACCGATGCTGGTATGTTTATGTCCCCGTAACTTAGCGGTTCGGCAAAAGAGACCGATAGAATAAGTACTAGGCTTCTAAAGAATAAGTCCTGGGGTCGATTTGCTCGACTA
>NC_068985.1:123907188-123910160 GCF_001194135.2 Octopus bimaculoides
TATATAAAAGTGTGCGTGTGTATATAAGTATAGTTGAAGTATACATTCTGTCTGTCCGTCTCTTTCTGTATATATATATATATATATATATATATATATAACCTATAGTTTCCTGCCATCCCGATGGTTTCATTTTTGGCAACAAGATTGGTCCTTGCTGTAGGAAACCAAAATTTGGTATATCAGTTCTGACCTTCCACAGTTCTTTTGAACATAAATATCAATTGGTTTCTATAAAATGTCAGCTTCTAGTACCAATATCCAACTATTAGATCACTTTCAGGTGCCTTCCCGTTCTGCGGTTTATACCTAGTACTATAGCGGAGGTTTCTGCATCAATTTTGTATGTTCAATTTTGTATGCATCAATTTTGTATGTTTTACTGTTAGTGTTGGTACACTATTCTCTCTCAATTGTATTTAACCATGGTGCGTTCCAATTTTTGATCAGAATGATTGTAGATCTTCTTGGGAAGAAGCGTTCTTAATGGTAACATATTCCTTCTTCATCTCCCTGTATAATGCTTGTGGGTTGAAAGCAAACTTGCAATTGATACTGGCTCGCTCGAAAATTTGCTTGCGATAGCGGAATTTCTCGCTCATCGTCCTCAGTTCATGTTTTAAAGAGATCGGTGTGAAGAGTTGCCATAAAGTTTCATTAATTTTTGTCCAAGGTAGAGTTGGTGAGGTGTAAACTCATTTTTTCCTTACATTCTATTGTTGTAGTTAACAATCCAATATGGCGGCTTATGTTTTTGATATTTTCTTCAAGTTTTGTTTTCCATCTAGGTTGTTTTCGTTTAGCAATTTCGTTTCGTTGTTCACTGTAGATTTCTCCTAGATGTTCTTTAATAGTAATAGCGGCTGTTTATATAAGAGTATTGATATTCCAATAATTAACATCACATGATTCTATGTGCTCTCCAGCAACATAGTTGATAGCCTTAAACATTAGATCGGTTGGACTTTTTCTCACTCTTCTCGGGAATAGTCTTTTGCTCAAAGAATGCTTCGAGAAAGTAGCAACATTTTTGCGAATTGTAATTTTAAAATGTTTTTGAGTTGGATGTATTCCGCAATCTTCGTTACTGAGTCAGCTAAATTTGGAGACACTCGAATTTAGCGATGGCGGGAGCGGTGGTCTGTTTGCATTATTTTTTTCGTAGTTTCTGGCAGATTTTGACCCATTTTCAGTGTTTTGGGAGGATCGATGACCAGCCAGTTTATCTTTTTTTAATTTTTTTTTTTACAAAAAATGCTTATTGTCGGACCTATTGAACCGTGAAGGTTTTACTTAAGAAAGCTGGGATGCGCTTCGTCCCAGTATTGTTTTAACCGCTTCATGTATCTGATTGAAGGGTCATCTCGGACTTTTTCATAGCACCCAAATAAATCTTGGTTTAGTTGTTGAGTTCAAGTAAAATGAGAAGAGTACTTACGTCTTTCTAAATAACTTACTCGTGAAGGAGTTCTGTTTTCATCGGTGGTGACGTTGTTAGTTTCATCTGTGGTGGCGTTAGTTTCAGCCATAATCGTGTTGGCGAGATTCCACGTGGTGTAAATGTTTAGGATAGCACTACGATGGCGAGTAAAAAGTGTTTCTCGTATTAACTGTTGGATAAATAAACCAGTTACCGATTTAGGCTGGAGAAGTGGGCATATTTCTAGAGGAAGGCGTTCAAAACGGACTTTTTCAACGGTCCTCTACGCCTGCACATCCGATATTGATGGCGCCATTATGTATGTATGTATGTATGTATGTATGTCTCTTCTATTTTTTATTTATTATAAATCTTCTACTGAGGAGGGATCCAGTTCCCCACAAAGATACAAGGCTCCATCTTTGAAATGTAGTTAACACTGATAAATTCATATTTGGAACTTGAGAAAAGTCTTGCATATTTTTACTGTTCCACTCACAGATTGGATTTGTAATGTACGAATCAGCCGGTCAATTTCTCTTTCCGAAAATCCCAGTTTTTCCAGATTCTCCTTTAAGCATTTACTAACAAAACCTAGTGCTCCAATTATTATTGGTATGAATATGAATTCATAATCTGGATTTAGAAGTTGGAGGTTTCGAACCAGTTGCCCATAGATATTCTCTTTTTCTTTGATTTTCAAAGACATATTTATATCTACAGGGCAGCTGACCTTTATGATGCTACATACCTTTGCTTCTCTGTTCCAAACAACAATATCCAGTCTACGTTTGACAGAAGTTTTGATTGGAATATTCCACCAGTAATCCTTGAGTTGGTGTTTATAAATGTATTCCATAACAGAGGGATTTTCTAAGTTTATTTCAGGACAGTCTTTTTTGCTGATGGCATTGTAAATTGTTTTAGCAACAACATCATGCCGCATAAGGATGTATGTATGTATGTATGTATGTATGTATGTATGTATGTATGAACTCACACATACATACATACACATGTATATTGCTGTGTTTGCGTCTCAATAACTTAGCGGTTCGAAACAAGAGACGTATAGAATACGTTCTAGGCTTAAAAAAACATGAGAACAGGGAATAGTGTGAGGTATGAAAGTGCATAGTACTTTACTCCAAGTGGAGATGGGATGTCGAACGTTTGAAGCGAGATCAACAGAGATTGAATCGTATACTAGAAAGTGAAGCAAAAAATTTTCCCCACCTTCCCTAAATAACTCTATTTTCCTGTAAAAAAAAAAAAAAGCAATGCCTCGCTTTCTTGTTGCACGATCTGTAAAAAGAGTAGGAAATTCTTATACAGATTAAATCCTACTGTCTGTAAAAGCTAATGTAGGTCTGTGTGAGCTTTGTCCGAAATGACTGGATTGGTCACTGCTCTAATGTCTTTGATCATGGGCCTGCTGAATTACTGTTAAATTCAAGCGCAAAAATAAAAATAAAATATAATGAAAAACAAAAATAAACAGGCTTGTCTGTGTGCTGAGAAATTTCCGTTTCGACCACATGGTTCCAGCATT
>NC_068985.1:123910514-123913752 GCF_001194135.2 Octopus bimaculoides
TATATATATATATATATATACAAGTAAGTGCGTGTGCCAGCATATTTGTGTGCGTGCGTGTGTGTGCATATGTATATACAGTAATCCTCGCTTTATCGCGGACTCCTCAGTATGTGTATGTATATTTCTTTAGATTTTGATTATTTCTGTGAGAGGTTTTGGAACGTAACACGCGCGGTAGTCGACAGATTACTATAATAATATATACGAAGATCGGCTGGAAGTATATATACGAAGGTCTCATGGAATGTGAACAATTGAGATTTATTTTTCAATATTGTCCCCCTTGAGCTTTTCAGGCATCGGTGCTGCAGTGCTTGGATCTCAATGGTAAATTTTGTCCAGTATCAAAATGAAGTCCTTAATAGTTACTTTTGAAGTGTTCTTTGAAAAGTCAGATGTCAGTTTACATGCAACGAAATAATACAGTATTTAATAAGAAGAGCTTAAATTAAGGCTAGCAAGATTTCACAGCTCCGGCATCACTCTTTCACAGTCGACCAATGATATTTTCAGCCGAGTCTCGAAAGTTGATTGTAGATCTAAAGTATTCAAAATAGAAGGGAATACGAATGTGTTTCAATAAAGAATACCTATTTATTCACATACACATTGCGAGCGAGAGTTTATGTGTATGTGCATATATACATATACGTCTGTGTGTCTATGTATGTATATACATACGCTCAAACGCGCGCCCGCCCACACACACACACACACATACACACACACGCGCTCACACATACATACACACATAAAACATACATATACATATATACGACGGAATTCTTTCAGTTTCCGTCTACTATGTTCAATCACAAGGTCTTTGTCGGCCCGAGGCTAGAGTGGAAGACACTTGCCCAAAGTACCACGCAGTGGGACTGAGCTCAGGAGCAAACTGCTTATTACATATCCACGCTTATATATATAAAATATATATAATACTATACATACATACATATATACATACATACATACAGGCATGCATACATAAACACAAATATATATGTGTGTGTGTGTGTGTATCTATCAGTCACGCACATACATGCTAGAAACAAGAGAATGTCGATAGTTTTTGCATTACTAATGAGAACACGATTCTTGGATATTGATTTTTCAATAATTTATGGTTGGTATGCTATACCATGCTTGCCACAACATACATACATACATACATACATACCCACATGCACACACACATAGACATAGTGCCCCCTGTGAGAATATTTTTCATTAACGCTAATGAATTTTCTCCACATTATGGTTATAATTTCAATTGATTAAAATTATTTTCGGCACACCACGTCAAGCACTACATGCTCTTCATGCAGAAAGTACCTTTGGGACATTTTCCAATGTCATTTTTATTTTGAATTGCTTAATCAGTGAAATTTCTTCACACCAAAACTATATACATATTAAGTCGTTCAGTGATCAGGTATATTTGTATTCAGTATGTTCTTCACTTACAAAGTACATTGCGACTTAAACATGTCCGATGCTGTCACTGTAGCAACCAAAGATCAGACTCACTATTCCTGTATATGATTTAATTATTGGTCGACTGAAATTTTAGAAGTTCTCTCCCTTGACACTGAATTCTGTAGACTTACAATCAGTCTCAGCAAAGTTGAATTCCTCAACAAACATGCTACGTGAACAACAAAACTATACCCTCTAAGTTCCGCATAGAGGGCACGCAACTCAAAATCGTTGATTATTTTAATAATCTGGGAAGTGTTATCTCTTTCAACGGCGCTCTTGACAAGGCGATAGCTGCATGCATAAGTAACGTTAGTTACCAGGGCCATGTGTTCTGAGCCACAAAAATACCACACTAAAAACGAAAATCAAAGTTTATCAAAAAGTAGTAGTCACTTCCAGACTACATGCACGTGAAATCTGGCTGCCTTATTTCAAGCCAGTTTACTGTTTCTGCATAGGAAATGCGCGTCCGATTATCAGCTTTAGATTGCAGGACAAGGTGACGAACTTGGAAGAGTTCAATAGAACCACACTGGCAAAAGCTGAAGAGATAGTGTTGAGGATTTATCTCACTGGATAAAAAAACAAACAAAAAAAAAACAAAAAAAAAAATAAAAAAAGGATAGGTCCAGCTTACATTGCCAAGCACTTTCCAGAGCACTTTGGTCAAATAAACATAGAATAATATTGACAAGATCAAACAATGTTCTATCTTTCAAGTGAACAAGTCTTGGACTGGGGTTAGAGGAAAATGACCTGTAATATAAAAAAAAAATCCTACGAGATAAATCGACGTGAAAAATATGCAGTATAGTCTATCCATGTACACCAGCGATGATATATGCATCTTTGCAGCACCTGCACTACAATCGGTTGTGTTCTTTAAGGATTGCATGTACTGCTAAATGACACGGATTGCCAAACACACACATACACACACACACACACACACACACGTACATATATATATATATATATATATATAGCGGCGTACGTACACTTTGGTCTCATATATATATATATATATATATATATATATATATATACTTTATTTAAAAGCAGCGGTATATATATATATATATATATATATATATATATATATATATATATGCATAATTGTCATCATACAGGCATGCCCAATCATTCATAGACATTGATACACATACAGAATTTCGTGTAGAATACGAGTAGCTGTTACTTGTAAATGCAGAATTGTATGTGTTTGATTATATGGACATATGTACAGAAAACATATCAATGTACTTGACACTCATCAAATATCTTTCACATTTCTTTTCATATAACATAAAACTTGTAATTAATCTCTCTACCTAGCTGTCTATATCTTAATATATAAATCTGAATTTGTTTGTCTGTGTAAAGCCTTTTTGAATGTTTATAGAAATCCACATTTTCCACTTTTTCCTAAAACATTTTACATCAATGGAATTTTCTCGATGTGAACTTTCCAGTGCAGTAATTAAATTTTTAAAATTCCGTTTACTTTGTGTGAATTAAGGGAGATTTGGCTGTTGTTTCTAGCAACCTTTATATTTCATCCCTTCTACCTGGAACGCCATTCTTACGCACGCGCTCAACATAAAAATATAGAGAGTAAGAGTTAAAGAGGGAGAGGGAGAGAGAGAGAAAGTGATACATACAACGTCATAGATTAAACTTTCATCTCAGTATTCTTTACCTATTTTTCATAACATAGATACGTAAAAACACACACAACCACACATACATGACC
>NC_068985.1:123915531-123918031 GCF_001194135.2 Octopus bimaculoides
TTAGTTGATTTTCAGCTAGCAAGACTTATCGTAGATGGCATAATAAGTCACACCCGGACAAGGTCGGGTTATACTGCTAGTATATATATAAATCTCAGTACCCCTCCCACGGCTCTCTTTATTTCTCATCCTCTTCTTCCGCCTCCCTTTCCCGTTTACACACATGTTTTGGCTCTAATTTTATATCCATCTGTATGTAGCTGTTAATATTTTTTTTCTTTCTCCATGTACATTAATGTATGCATGTATGTATGTATGTATGTATGTATGTATGTATGTATGTATAGAGATAGATAGATAGATAGATAGATAGATAGATAGATATTCACTAGTCTATATTTCCAATCTTATAACTAGGTACACATGCATTATTTTTCGCATGTGCTTATTAGCATGTGTAATATACATATATACATACATGCATAAATAAAAACATAAAAACATACATACATACATACATATATACATACATACATACATACATATATATGCACGTATACCTACACACACACACAAGCTCACACACACAAACTCACACACACAGATATGACTAATTTCTATAAACGTTTCCTGATTGCTCGCGCCATCTATAACACCATTTTCAGCCTACTACCTCATTCCATTTCTTTGTAAGTGTCCATCTTTCTTTCTGCGAAAGCCAACATTACTATTGAAATTGTTACGTATCACATTCAGTTCGTTCGATTTCATTTCGCAAATATAGGCGCTGATTATACAGGTTGAAAATATTTTATGATATTTCCTTCTTCTAATCGATTTTTGTTCTTACCTGCCAATCTACCTACCTACATATTTGATCAACACTAGTATATGTAGTAAGGATAGAAGTCTACGGGCATACAGACAGCTAGTTATTAAATTTAATACAAGATAACAATTCCACAATCTCAGCTTCCAAAGTCTCGAGCAGTTTTGAAATATAATATGCTTAACACGTTTGTTTAAATGTACCCGCGTGCACACGCACACACGCATACACACACACATACAAATATTTATGCTTATGAATTAATTGTAAACCTATGTGTTGCAAACAAGAGTTCTCAAAGCATTTATATTTTGTATATAATGGAGAATATGCGTCACAATAAATAAAGGCTGCTGTACCATTAACATAACTTCCAAATACGTACAAAATATATTCAGAAGAAAGCATGCATAGTGTGACTGAGAAGCTAGCTTTCGAACCATATAGCTTTAGATTCAGTCTCACTGCGTGGCACCTTGGGCAATTGTCTTCTACTAAATTCCGAACAAAGCCTTCTGAGTGGATTTTGTAGGAATCTGCCGAGAGATAGATAGATAGACAGACAGACAGACAGACAGACAGACTGACTGATAGATAGATAGATAAATAGATAGATAGACAGATAGGAAGGAAGTTAAAAGGATAGGATAGGATAGAAAGGAAGATAGATAGGAAGGAAGCTAAAAGAAACCTGTCATATCTATGTGTGTGGGTTTGTGTGTGTGTGTGAGTGTGTGCGTGCGCGCTTTTTGTGTGTATGTTTGTCTTTGTGCTTATGTTTGTCCGCTTTTATTTACGTCCACTATTTGTTTACGTCCTCGTAACTCAGCAGTTCAGCAAACAGACATGATAGAAAACGTACCAAACTTAGGAAGACAACTAAGCACTGCGGTCGATTCGTTCGACTAGATCTTCCAAGGCGGTGCCCCAGCTTGGCCGCAGCCCAGTGGCTCAAAGAAGTAAAACATAAAAGAAAATAATTCCTTCTAGAGATGTAGCATTCGACCAGCGCGCAGTTTTCTGGGAATAGTGAAGCAGGAATTAGCGAAGCAGGAATTGCACATATCTGTCTGTCCATTAATCAAGGCAAGAAACTGATTAAACTGATCTTTATCAGAGATATCTAAAGTGTGAGGAGTTGAGCTTAAAACTTTAACTTTACTTATCAATATAAAATATCCATAAGGCGGCGAACAGAATCTTTACCGCTCCGGAAAGAAATAATGCTTAGCAGTATTTCTTCCGACTTCACTTTTTAAGCTCAAATGCCACCAAGATCAACTTGCCTTCATCTTTTCGGGGTCGATAAAATAGTACCCGTTGAACACTGGTTGATGTAATCGACTGAACCTCTCCTCCGAAAGGGCTGGTCTCGGATTGAAGTTTGAAAGCAATACAAAATATCCATCATAAAATATCCACAGGCGGTTATTAGTTGAAAAGACGCCTTATCTCTAGGCGACAGATGGCAGTTACAAGTATGTTTATTAGAAGACTTCACTGAGATCGTTAACCACCTGTTATGTACAAATGTAAAGCTACACGTATGCATATGTAAAAGGTTGATAGTAACAATAGAGACATTAGTCTCTCTCTATCACCTTTCAACAAATTTATTTATTAGGAATCAGTAGAACAATTAACAACATAATAAAAATAAGTTTTATTTTGGTTATGCTTGGCTTTACAAATCCTGTGTCATTCAACCTGGCAGCTGCTAGTTGGCTTGTA
>NC_068985.1:123920531-123937874 GCF_001194135.2 Octopus bimaculoides
GTTCTTTCTACGAGGGCGTGTTGAAACGTTCCTGTATTTTCTATACAGGAGGATCAGTTAATAATTAGGAATTTTAATCAATATATTCCGCTATCAGATTCACACACTTATTGCAGCAGTCCTTCAGCTTTCTAAGTCCTGTAAAAGGATGCGGAAAGATAGGCCTCCGACCAGGTTTTCGTGATACCCTTAAAGACAGGAACTCTTCAGCAACCTCTCGTAGATTGAGTTGAGGTGGGTTTGGATGTTTGAAATTTAATTGAAAAAGTAAAGAAGGCGTACAGAATATGCACATTTAATATTTATTGTTTTCTTATAAAGTGGCGAGATGGCAGAATCGTTAGCACATTGGACAAAATTCATAGCGGCATTTCGTCCGTCTTCACGTTCTGAGTTCAAATTCCACCGCGGTCTACTTTGTATTTCATCCTTTCGGTGTCGATAAAGTCAGTTCCTGGTGAACACTAGGGTCGTTGTAATCGACTTACCCCTCCCCAGACATTGCTAGCCTTGTGCCAAAATTTGAAAGCAATATTTCTTTTTCCTACATATTATAAATTCCAGTCATTAATAGTTATGTGTAGTACTATATCGCCCTTCTTTGGAATCGTCAGTACAATAGAACATGAGGCAAAGTAAATTAAGCTAAAGTAAACATTTTTGAGGATTTGACAATTCTTTAAAAAACAAAAAGAAAAAAATTGTTAATCACATATGAAGGAACTAAAGGGAAAAATACAAACAAGAGTGATTTAGTGCTAGGAGACTCCTGGGAGCTTGCCACACTGTCATTCCATCATTCACTTCCAGTGAGATGTTTTTGTTTTAATCTGAAGTCAAATCTGATCAAGGAGATCCCTAAGATCAAAGGTGTGCCAGACATGACGGTACGTTGTTATTTAACCCCCAAGTTAATCACGATGGAGCTAGCTGACCTATTATCAAAGGCGTTGCAGCCATGACCATACTGTCTAATTCCAGGTCAACCTTAATCGAGTACACCTATTATTAAAAGCTAGCGGGACCCGTGAATATTTCCCGGAATTAGCCCAGAGCAGCATGGACAGAGCAGAGCAATGAGCAAATGCGTTTAAGCTCTGCCTTTATTTTCAGTACTGTATGTCTAAGTCATCAACGTCCACTGTGCAATCCTCCCTTTTAAAGACAATAGTGTATGATTTGAGAGCCAGTTAGATACTATTTCTAGCAGGTCGAACGAGATTCTGTCACTGGTCGTCCAATGAAACATAGAGTACTATATACGAAATATTTGATTTAACATCAATTTTATTGTTGTTTTCTTCCATATATTACAATATTCTCTACTATTTTCACAGTTTTTATATGCATTTTTCCTTTCAAGAAAATAATCTGTTCACTTATTTTCCTTCTTACACTATCTACATATTCAATGGTAAATTTAGCGATTTCAATACCGTTATTGTTATTGCTGTTTTTCTTTTATTTTCGCTCATATTTTACTTCTGCTACTAAAACATCACTTTTACTCTCGTCCTTCTATAACTTTTTCTCCTCCTCCTTCTCTAGTCATCATCTGCGTCTTCTTTCCGTTTACTCCCCCCCCCCCATTTTTTTTTAGATAATATATTGGCTTACTTGAAGATATATTGTATTGTTCATATACAGTTCCGATTCTTTCCATTCATTATTCCTTTATTTCACAAACACACATACACTTATAAACGTATAAATATAGTTACGTATTAATGTATAAACACAAGAATATACAGACTAAGAACTATACATACACACATATACATACATATATACAGGTATCTAAACATACATATATACATACATACGCACACATACAAATGTGTGTGCGTAAGTGCAAATCTGTGTACGTATACGATAAGATTGCATAAAAGAAATCAATAAAAAGGCTTCGATTTCTTCAATAATGCAATATATGCCGTCAGTCTGGAACCATGCTTCTTTCTGCAAGTCTTTGCCACTTCACAATTCTTACAATCACAACAAACGTCTCTACCACAACCGCTGCCACTATCGCCATCTCCAACAGCAACACTATCCATCACCATCACCACCATTACTGTGATCCACATCATCATATTCTACGTCATCACAACGAAGCCAATAACGACATCTCTATTAACCGAGTAACCAAATATCTTTTAAGTTCTATACGCTACCATTTTAAACACGGACAATACATATTCGATAATGTATAGTCCTGCATAGATAGTAAAATGGCAAGATAGTCATGGTTGGAATGCCTTTGATTATAGGTCAGCTCCATCAGTGTTGACCTATGTTGAACAACATCATTGTTATCAAAACTACGAGCCGTAGCACGCTTTTGTATGCATCTTATAACTTACTATCTGTGGGTTTGTTTCAGCCTAGGCTACTTGGTTCAGGCTACTTGGTTCAATTCATCTTAGGAATCAGAGAATCTAGAAACGTTATCAGCTACAGAATACTTGTTTAACCAGCGAAAGATTTACTTTTCAACTGCATAATGCCCAAAACACCCAAGCTAAATCAGTCCTTAAAAGTCCCTTTGGGCCTGGGTGACACTTATTTTCACTCTTTTATACAAATGTCATCGCCTATTTGTCCATCGACTATTGTTTTAATTTGCGAGGGATTTAAATTTCAACTGTATAATGCCCAACACGCCCTAACTAAGACAGTTTTTAATAGCCTCTTTGGCCTGGGCGACATTTATTTGCAATTCTTTTAATGTCACTGCTCATCTGTCTAGAAAACGTTGTTTTAGTCATTAAACTCTAGAAAGAATTTTGTCTTCTCATTTCTTTCCCTTGTCTTCCTTCCATATCCCATCATTTATGCGGAATTACAAAATACTTATGACTTCTCTCCCTAGCTTCACCTATTTGATCCCCTATAGATAGCAGTTAATCTCTGAACATTTACAAGTTTACTTGTCAAATATTGCCAGTGTAGCACATTTTTAATGTCTTTCCCATACATATGTGATCACAAATAATACGAAACATTTTAACAAAATGGGTTGATCTGTTTTTCTCATTAGCAACAGCTTTAGATTGTCCATGGGATGATCAAAGAGCTTAATATCATCCAGTGTTCATTCAAATAAAAAATGGTTGAGTACATATACTTCCTATCCAGTTCTAGTATCATATATGTCTATACATTTCCTCTTCCCCTTCATTATCGTCGTCAATATCATCGTCTCCATCGTCACCACCATTAAAATCCTCACTGAAGTTGTTGTTGTCATCACCACCAGCCTTATTATCATCTCTGGCGTTGTAATTAGTCAAATATACGATTATTATAGCATTCCTAATTGCTAAAATAATTAGAATAGAATTAAGGAAAAAATAATGAAATTAAGAACTATAAAATGCATGTTGGTGATGTTAGAGATGGTGTTAACGGCGGTGGAAGTGGATGTAATGATGTGATGGTGATGGTGATGGTGTTGATGTAAGAAGTAATGACGCTGTCGTTGTTTAGCCCCAGGCCAGATTTGATCAAATAAGTAGAAATATGATATCTAGATAGTCGATCGAAATAACGAGAAGAGGCTATCAGCCATTACTGTAGACAGACCATCCATCCATCCATCCATCCATTCATCCATTCAATGAAAACAAGATGATACTCTACAAACCGACATATAGTAGTTTATAGTAAAGGCTTCATTTTTGCATTAAATGTAGCTATCGTAGTTTTTAGACAATATACTTTCTTTTTTATATTGCTTTTGATGTTGATATTGTTTAACCCTAAATCAGCCTTGATGTAATAGACCTATGACTAAAAGCATTCCAGACTTATACTGTAGATGTTGTCTCCCAATTTTTAGATGAGGCGAAGAAGAAATGACTCCTATTTCTATGAGATTTCTTATGTCATTATTAAATTTGATATAGAAAGAGGATCAGTGTACTGGAGGTAACATGTCGATAAAAGTTTCTTGAATTTAGTTTCAAAACACTTCCCACACGTCTGCTACAAGCAGTACAAATAACTTAATCGTCAAGACGCCTGGGTAAGCTTTAGTTATTTTCCTGGTGACAATAGTACCATTGTAAATAGTAACCACGCTTAACTATAGTGTTCCCCCTAGCAAAAATGCATCCACTGTTTCTATGAATAGATCAGTGCCTCAGTACCTAAAAATTAAACAGCTATCTACAAATAATAACAAGCCACGTAACTGTAAAATTGCTAAGTTGCGTTTCCTTGAAAGTAAATATAATTCCGAAGCAACTGTTTACCAAGATGATGCGACACTTTTTCCATCAGTATTCAGAATACACTAAACGAGTCATAGCTATGTATAATGTGTGAACTACAAACTTACCTTTAAATTTGCCAGTAAAATTTTTCTCTAGCTACATATAGTAACTACAGAAAAAAGTAGGCTAATTTTAGCCCGTAACAACTAATATATGAAAGGAATAGTCGTCCATATTCTCTATTGTAAAGGGGAAATCTAAAATATTGGCTAAAACATTCTGAATACAAAAGCAGTTTATAAGTGTTGTCATCAAAATAAGTATTACCCTTGTAATTTTAAGAAAACGTTCAGATAAAGATTATCGCTCAGCCGGATGCTAACGAAATGAAAATTCGATTAAGGCCAACTGAAAGCCTGCAACGAGTCGTCCTATTTCCGCTGTAGCTTACGGAGATACAGGTTTTCTCAACACCAACCATCTTTGTCTTGAGGTTGTCCTTGAACATGAAAGTCTGAGTATCAAAGATGAAAACTGGTCTGAGCCAATATCAATAAAAGCAATTTAATTTCACTAATTATTAAGGTCTCTTAGCTTTAACTGGCAATCTATTTTGTCAGTAGATTTGTAAACGCAACCCAATGACTACACACACAGACACAACCTTACACACTCCCCTCGCCACACGCGCGCACACACACATGCATGCACACACACACATACACATACACACACACACATTAAATGAATAGTATCATAAGAATGTCAAAATGATTAGACAAAGATGTACTATCCGTATAACGCATAGTATCAAAGGAGTATTATTGTACGTTCTACTCTTTGCAAAACCCTCCGTTTACGATTAGAAATTGTGCTAACTTCGCACATCAGAAAAAGATGGAACCCTTTTTGTTTCCTCCGCTTACTTAACACTCATTATTACTCTCATCTTTAAGACTTAAGACCTTCAAAGCAGTATATATATATATAAACCCCTTTTGAATGCATCCACCACAAACGACACTGTTACAAGGGCCTTAGAATAATACCCACACAAATATTAAAAACGATATATTCAGAACAGTCACTACCCATGAATTTATTCAGAACAATTCCAATAACTACTATTACAACCATAACGGGTCACTCTTGTAATAAATTAGGATATTACTAATTATGCTTTAATCTATTACATTTCTATTTAATATGTTTAATTTTATTTTCATCTAGATAGTAAGTACTTCCTCCAGAAAGGTGTTATAGACAGTCCATTTGTACTGATAAACTATTGTTTTCTTAAACATTTTTACTTCCCTACTGTACAATGGCAAATACGCGAAAATACCGAATAGCGGCCAATAAACCCAAACACATGAATATAGTAAAGTTCCATATTTTACTCCATTTGTTTAATTGCGTAAGCGTGGAATCAATTCTAATACTGCAATCTACCCGCAAATTCTTATTAAACTATCTTATTAAACTATCTAATTAAACTATTAAAGATATTAAGCTTCGGTAGATTTCATGTTAGTGCTGTTAATTCTCTTCACAACTTGTTTTCAACTAATTCTGACTTAACTAACTATAAGTACACACCCAGCGATTATTGCAGATTATTCGATGGCATCCTTTTTATTTATCTCTTAAGATACCTAAGCTAGTATGAAATTTGCAACAAACCATTTATCCTCATTAGTAATACTAAACGTAACCTTAATACTAGTTAGTACTATAGTTGAATCTATGTATATGCATAGATGTGCGCGTGTGTGTATGCATGTGTTTATGCTTACACTAGTTTTAACTGGCATTCTGTTTATCTCTTTTCTTTCATGTCCCCAAATTTAGCTGTACGATAATTAGATTTCGATAAGATATAGCGATTGAAATAACTCCACTGGGATTCAATACGATCGAATAAGCAACTGAGGGCAATGCCCCAGCATTGTCGCTAACTATTGACATAAGATAGCAATAGAATAGAACATGTATGTTTGTAGATGTATGAGCACTGAAGCATATATGCAGGTACAGATTGTGTGTGTGTATATACACACAATTTGACACGTTCAAACATACGTATACGCTGATATACTTGTTCACAAAAGCTTAGCATATTTTTACAGGTGTAAATATATTTAAGTAATCGCATAGTCATATTGATGCATGCAATGACACAAGTACAAATAGTCATAAACACATGCATACATATATATATACACATTCATTCACACATACATACACACATACATACATAATTACATGGCAGGTGCCAACAGAGATGCACTCACCTTTTGATGGATAGTTTGATTACCGAAAAAAAAAATCAATGATTTAGTACTAGAACCACAAAAATATAATTGATTAAAAAAATAACGTGCTATGATGATGGTTGTGGTAGTGGTGGTGGTGGTGGTGGTAACAGTTTGTAGTAGCACTAGCAGCAGCAGCAGCAGCAGCAGCAGCAGTAGTAGTAGTAGTAGTAGTAGTAGTAGTAGTAGTAGTAGTAGTAGTAGTAGTAATGTGCTCTCCATATCATGGCGTTTTACAGTTAAAAAAAAAAAAACTATGCTGATGATTATTTCTGGTATATTGCTAGACAGTCGCAAATATATATATAGGGAAATGGTATGCACAATTGATTTTCCAATATATTGCTGGTACATTTTTTTTTTTTTGGTTATTTTTCATCATCGATAAGGATCTAAATGACAAAGCTGATCTCAACGGAATTTCAATTATATGAGAGAGGGAGAGACAGACAGAGTAGAGAGAGAGAGAGAGATAGACAGACGGACAGACAGATATATAATACATACAAATTCACGCATAGATACACCATATCTCTCTGGCTATCCTATCTCATATCTATCTACGTATGTCACACGTACACATATTTTCTTCAAATACAGTGTCCACCGATCTGCTAGAGATAGCAGATAACTCCCTCTCAGACAACTCCCTTCATCTTTAAAACAGAAAGGGTATAATTTAGGTAATGGTCTCTTAGATCCATTGCCTGGAAACAATGGATGGATATTAATGGAACGTGGTGATAAAGTCATACTTGAGATAAAGTCATACTTGAGATCTAAGCAACAACACTTTCTTCCGTATTCTTTTTCTTTTCTTTTTTCTTCTCTTTTACGTATTCACGTACATATATACGTATACACTCTCACACATTAATTACTAGCTTTGTTTCAGTTCTTCAGGCATATATACACTCATAAATTCTCTCTCACTCACTCATTCACACCCTCTTACACCTTACACCTTCTGTTTTCCACCATCTTTCTTTCACTCGATTATAGAAACATACACACACACTGACTTACACATGCTCTTTCACTGTAACCATCTCAGACTAACTCATTTACACATATACACTCTTTCCCCTATTCACACATACATACTAAACATATTTACATATACAGCCATTCACTATTTCTGTTCCATTCCAATTGGTTTGAATTAAGACTAGCACCTCGTTTCATAAATTGAATATCAATAATTATCAAACAAATGAAATTCTTTTATTCCGTTTTTATTCGATTTACTTCAAAATTTATTATTATTATTATTATTATCATTATTATTATTATTATTATTATTATTATTATTGTCTCTTATGAAATGTTTATTGATTTACCTGCAGAAAGAAAAATAAGTAAACAAGAAATACACCTGTGAATAGCGTTCTCGAGAAATAAGTTCCTTGCTCAGAACATACCTGTTTCGGTAATATCAATCAATAAAATATATTTTTCAAGGCACTGGAGTCGTTACGTAAACATGCTACCTAGATTAGAATTCTTGTCTGCTGAAATAAAAATCGCAGTAAGCCGAGATTTAGGTGAGTCGATAGAGTGCCGAACGATAGTCTGTATCTTCCTTGCATTTTATACTATTTTTATGTATTTATTCTCCCTCTTCTCCCTCTCTCCCCTCTCTCTCTTGTTCTCTCTTTATGACTGACTCTGTCTTCTTCTTTTTAACTCTTTCAATGACTACAAGGTTGAGTAGATGTGATACTGTATTATATCTATGGAACAATATCCACAGATTTTGTTCTATATCTTTGAACTGAAGAACTTCGGATTAGCTATTTGAGGTTCCTGACTTTCAATCTTCGCGAGGTATAGATGCGGTACCGGGCAGCGCATATCCGTATAAAGACTTCATCTTGGTTCTGCATGCCAGGACAAGCTGTGTGTGTCGGGTCGAAATGCAAACGTCGATATACCAACATCCTGTTAGCTTCGCATGTCAGGGTAATGTATAAATGTATAAATGACTTTGTTGCCTCAAGGAACATATATTGCGAGAAAGTCTTATTGTCGACTGTGAATCCTTAGCTTTGGGTGTGTGTTTCTCTGTGTGTGTGTGTGTGTGCACGAGCGTTTGTATGAGTGTATACATTGCTTCATTGTTTCAGTAATTAGAATGCGACCATGGTGGTACACAGCCGAGAAGCGTTTAATTGAACAAAGCCATCCACCAGTAATTACTTCTTCTTAAAGCCTGGCTCTAATTCTTATCCTTTTGTCGAACCACTAAGATACAGGGACGTAAACAACTCAATGCCCGTTGTCAAGCAGTGGGGTAGGACAAACTTAAACACGCACACATATGCATATATACACCGGGATTCTTTCTGTTTCCGTCTACCAACTCCACTCATAAGTCTCTGGTCAGCCCGGAACTATAGTGCAAGACACTTACCCAAGGTGTCGCGCAGTGGGACCGAACTTAAGACTATATGGTTTGGAAACAAGCTTCTCAACAGTACATTCACGCCTGCACCCACCCGGTAAAGTCTATTGATGCATATACACGGTCTCTTAAAAAAGGAACAAGATCTTCTGTATCTATCATCATCCGTTTGACCATTTTGCAAATTAGTCCCTGCTACTGACAATTGCTGACAATCTAAGATCTATATAAGTTTTACTGTCACAACAGAACACTCTCACCACTCATGAAGCGAATGAAACGAAATGATCTTAACGCTATAATTAATTAAGAGTTATACGCTAACAGTTAACGTTTGAGAATATCGGGATCTCTTTCATGTAATCGTTAAAGTTGTTGTCCAGACATATACGAGATCTGAGTACTGTCACATCGATGGTTTCTTTTACTGTCCGAGACTAAAGCTGTTAAATACCTTATAAAACTTATATCAAAAATCGTTTTGCCTTCTGAAGCAGCACATTTAGAGAAATACACTGAGTTGCGGCTGAATGAATCATCAAGTTCGAGCAAATAAATAACACCCTGCTACAGACATTGAGTTTTTTCCGCTTGCATGTCTATCTAAACGCACAAGTTACATGACTGTCCTAAGCTAATCAAATTACGAATCGAAACCATTTCAAATTAGCGGATCACATGTTTTTTTTTACCTCATGTTCAGCAGTGTGTTTGCTATGGAAGTTAAAATATTGATTAATTGATTGATCGAGTGATCGATTGTGCGTTTCATGGATTGTGTGATGAATAGGTGGGAGAGATTGCTATCATTCACAAAGCTTTTGAAGTGAATTTATGAACAAAAATAGCGCAGAAATGTAAAAAAAAAATCCCTCGAGGTTTAGGGAAAAGAGGTGAGTGAAAGAGAGATAGATAGATGAGAGAGAGAGAGGGGGAGAGAGAGAGAGAGGGGGAGAGAGAGAGAGAGACAGAGAGAGGAGGGGGATATATTAAAAAAATGTACTTTTAGCGAAATCAGGAGTGGGGTTTTCACTGAGTAGTAGTCTATCTCTAAATACTCAATAATTATGTGAGAAGGAAAAACAGAATTAAATGAAGGTAATTATAACTGATTTATTGAAGTACCTGAAAGCCTTAGGTATGTAATTTGTGCCGTAGTTCTCTTTCTTTTAATTAGTATTTTTTTTTCCTTTAAATGAATGTTAAAATAAATAAAAATTAGAATCGACAAATATAAGAATAAATAAATTAGAGAATAAATGACATATTTTAAACCATCTGTTATTGTTGTTATAAAGAAATTTTAAGGGCTTTTAATCAATTTTTGTATAAAATCTATAGAGTTGTTTACAACTTTGACGAGTAAACATGTCATAGATTATTCTGAAATTTACGGGGTTAATGATAATATTAAAAATTGCCAACAAGTGCAGTATTTCGGTTACTGAACAAGTCCCTTAGTTAATTAAAGTTAACTCAAAATTTCTATACAGATAAACTAAAAATATATTTATTTACAAAATCTATTTATTAAAATATTGTTAATATCAATCATATTGACATTAAACAAAGAGGACATTCTAGGCATTAAGCTAGGATACTAAATCGGATATAACTAAGATCTTGTTATAGCTAATTACACCTTTCTCGTCCTCTTTCTTTCCCCTTCTTTAATGAATCGGGATAATGAATCATTATGATAATTCATAATGTAATCGAAATCAAAACATAAAACTGGACTGATTCCATTGACAAATTAATTTAGCTGTAGCTAACAGAGAAATTAGCTATAATTCCAAATGCGATTACCTTTATTACCAACCGATAGATGTTTCTAAGAAATACCTGCTTTTCTGAAGGTTTCATAGATCTCCTTCATTCAGTTCTTCGTCTAAGTACAAGAACTGAATCTGTCAGCATTACTGCTCCGGCATGTTAAGCATAATAGATGCACGCGCGCGCGCGCGCGGACCCACCCACACCCATCTCTACATTTAGGTGGCAAATATACTTCATGATACATATATGTATATATATATATATATATATATATGTGTGTGTGTGTGTGTGTGTGTCTATGTATATATTCTTTCATTCTTTTACTAGATTCAGTCATTTGACGGCGGACGATTAGAAAACATTTGAACAATGAAAATGCTGTCAAATGGTTCTATCAAGGACAAGAGAACCATCAAACCATGTTTTGTGCTTTGGGAAATGCAGACTGCCTGTGAAAATCAGTTAAAATTATTGGCATGATCGTAGACAGCAGGCTGATGTTGACAGATCTTATCGCTAGAATTGAGATCCTCGAAATATTGGTGTAATACAAACAAATTCCAGGTAAGCCGGATAAGAAATAAAGAATCAGCGCTTACAGCGTACATATTCGTAGCATTCTGGAGTTCATTTGACTTTGCTGGACGAATGAATGTCTCAGAAAGCATATCTAAAGCATTCATTGCAGTCCAGACAAAATTATTATGATAATGGCACATAAAAGTCAGATAATATTGGAATAACTATAATGCCGCTCGCTATCAATAGATAACAAACATATGCTGCTGCAACAACATTTCTTCACAAAATGTACACAGGCCACTGCCCATGAAAACTTGTAGTAAAATTCTCACTGTTTGCATGAAAGACGCCGTTTTACAAGAACTAGTACAATCATTGCTGTGCGAGGTCTCACGTGTCAAGATATCACTCTGAACAGGTGCTCTCTGTATTCGATTATCACAATGTGGAATAAATTTCCAGAGACTCTCACATGAACCATCTCAACCGACTTGATAGGAATCTTAGGAAGCCGAATCGACAAAACACGTCTTGCACTCTTACCACCAGAAAAATTATTAGCAAACAGTGATTAGCAACCTATAACTAACGACGCTATTGTTCACAAATACGTAACATAAATTGAAGAAACTGAAATAAGTATATATACTTTACAGATGTGAATACTATCGCCCTTGTTGACATCTTCAGAAAAACTGAGCTGTTTGTCTTGATTTTTGAATAACATCCAACATATAATTTGGGTATATTATCTGACTGCTACGTTTTGTTTTGTTAAAGTAGTCTTAATCTTTGTTTAACTGTGAGGATATTGATAAACGTAAAGAATGACTTTCTTTGAACGCTACTTGAGTTAAATCAAATCAGGTCAACAACTTTCAGCTGTTTGAAACATTTGGAATGAAAAGAAGAGATAAGCGTTTTCTATTTTTATTTATTATTATTATTTTTTTCATTCTTTAAGTTCCAATCAATTTTAGCTGCGATCACAGCTGATGTTATACATTTCAGCAACAGTTTTAGATATATCAATGATATCGATAAAACAGTAATATTTATGGTGACGTTATTAGACATGGTACAGAGTCATACTAAAATCCTTGCAGTGTGATAACTTCTCCATACACTAAGAGAGGCGGGGGATTAAATCGATATCCCCGGCATATCCCACAATTAGTAGCCTTCTAGTTGAGAAATCAATTAAATAAATATCAATAATATATTGAGGTCAATGCTGTTGGTAGCAGTCGATCAATCAACAATTAACCTTGTGTCTTAGAAAGGAATCAATATTTTAGAAATTTTAAGTTCGGTGAGTAAGCAGTGATAGTAGAGCTACAGGGTAAATATCACGTCAGAATCCGAACTCCATATTCCGAAACTGTTTTCCCCCATAGAGTTGATAAAATGTATTACGTTGATATACTAGACCGAATGAAGTGGACGATCTGGCAGAGTCGTTAGCATGCCAGGCAAAATGATTAGCGGCATTTCGCCCGTCTTTACGCACTGGGTTCGAATTCCGCCGCGGTCGACTTCGCTTTCAAACTTTCGGTGTCGATAAAATAAATGCCAGTTGAACATTAGGGTAGATGTAATCGACTTATCTACTCCTCCAAAATTGCTGGCCTTGTGCCAAAATTAGAAACCCTCATACTAGGATGAATAAATCTCTTGAACCAACTTCTACACAGTATGAACGTAGTAAAAAGAAACACAGTCCGCAACGCTGTTACGATTTAGTGAGTCAATTAATTTTCTTTTAATATAACTTCAAGAAAGCATAAATTCCCTAATACCAATTTGACTGACTCTATATTTCACATGTTTAAGCCAAGTGAAGTGAAGATTACATGTTCAAAACAGTCACAGAGTTTTAACATGGAATGATGCAACGTCTGCCAACTCCAACAAAATCTCTAATTTATCCGCAACTACTGCTGATGTATTTATGCAATGAACATACTAGCGAACGATTTCTTCTCCTGACAATTGTTAGCGATTTGCAAGGAACAAGCATATACTTGAACTTCGGTTCTCATGTGTCTCTAATATTAGTAACCAAAACAAGTATCCGAATTCAAACATTTCTGCTTCACGAATTTTTTAATGAACGTAGATAAATATCTTTCAGTTGGACACTTTTATTACCAACAAAGTCAAAAAGACTGTGTCTTTATATCTTTGCATCCAAATTTCCATTGCACTGATAGGTTCGATGGAAATTCATAACAGTGAACGATCTCACAATTTTCCAGCAAATCTGGCTTTCTTCAATAATTTACCAAAGTTACAGGCTATTATAGGAACCATATGTGTACATTCACACGTACACACATATGTACGCACGTAAACATACACACAAACATACACATACTTGGTATATCTATGTATACATGCATTAATTAAATCAACTACTGGGCCTCTACATGAATGTTCGATCTGCAAGAAAGAGCAGCCATAGGTCCCTAAAGCCACATCCTATCTTCTTAATGAAAAGACCTTATGTGTGGTTATAAAACATAATGGTAATAACTGGGACGCTTTTTATCTATCATAGGTCAATATGATCCGGGTATACACATGAACAATAATAACGATATGCATACGTAAATATACATGTATGATGAGTAATTACTTAGTGAGTCACAAAGCGTTCTCCTCAAGTACTGTATTACGAACAACTCAAACTCAAAAAGTTCATAATTCTTCAGACTATATATCCTTAAAAAGTAGGAGACCTATTCACCGGAAATCGGAGACATATTCACTGTGTTTTGTAACCAAAATCTTCGGTGAGCGGGGATTGGATAGAAGAGATATTCATAAGAGCCGTTCGACATTTGGGTATATATCGAAATGAATATTCTACGTAACACAAGAGAGAGCTTGTACGTGGTTCTTCAATTTGTTAAAATATAGCAGCCAGATCCCTCAATTCACATCATCAAGAATAAACGAAAAATGTACAAAAAATGGAATGGTCATGGTTAGAACCCATTGGAACATAAGCAAGCTTCATCACGACCGAGTTGGGATTTAAGAACATTAGGAAGATAGAAATAACAGCGATTCAAGCGGCTCCATTTAATTGAACAGTGCAATCATTACATCAATTTAAATGTAATGCCATCTTCAGCTGCACAAATAAATGGAAATTTAACAAGACACATTAATATAATTTTTCTTAAATATTTTAACAGAGCAAGACGATGGATAAAATTCATGTTCTCTAAATTATATATATATATATATATATATATTAGGGACGAAATATATATATATATTGAGCGGCATAAGTCAGCGCTAGAAGAAAAATGACCTACTTTTGTTTCAAAACGAAAGGTGTTCTATCAGGACAATGCTTGGCCACATACAGCGAGGATGACATTCCAAAGGCTGGAGCAGTTTGAATGGGAAAACGATGCCCCACCCAACGCATTCGCCAGACATTGCTCCATCCGATTATCATTTATTCCTCAGTTTTCAAAATCATTTGGACTGAAAAAATATGAATTCTGTAGACGAGGTCAGAACAGTACTGGAGGAGTGTTTTTCGTCACAGGCAAATATATTTTGGAAGTGGGGCCTTGCAAGTCTACCAGATAGATGGAAGGGCATTGTAGAAAATGAAGGAGAGTATATTTTAGATTAGAAAAGATCTTTGTTTATCTTAATTTTGAAAAATGAAAGTATTAAAACAATCGCATTAGTTATGGAATGACCTAATATGTGTATGTGTGTGTGTGTATGTATGTGTGTGTGTGTATGTATGTGTGTGTGTGTGTATGTATGTGTGTGTGTGTGTGTATTTAGGTGTAGGCGTGGCTGTCTGGTAAGAAGCTTGCTTTCCAACAACATGGTCCCAGGTTCAGTTCCACTGCGTGGCACCTTAAGAAAGTGCCTTCTACTATAGCCACGGGCCAACCAAGGCCTTGTGAGTGGGTTTGGTAGACGGAAACTAAAAGAAACCTGTCATATATATATATATATATATATATATGTGTGTGTGTGTGTGTGTGTGTGTGTGTGTGTGTGTGTGTGTGTGTGTGTGTGTGTGTGTGTGTGTGTGTGTGTGTGTGTGTGTGTGTGTCTGAGTGTGTCCGTGTCTGTTTTTGTCCCCCATCATCGCTTGACAACCAATGTTGGTGTGTTTATGTCCCGTGACATTAGCGTTTCGGCAAGAGAGACTGATACAACAAGTACTAGGCTTACAAAGACTAAGTCCTGGGGTAGCGTTCCTCGACTAGAAACCCCTTTAAGGCGCTGCTGTAGCATGGCCGCAATAAAATAACTTAAACAAGTAAAAGAATAAAAGAATGTATACACACCCACGCACGTACACACACACACATATATTATGTATATAATACTTCACATTAATATTTATACTTCCTAATGTATTTTGCGTTTATATTCTTATAAGTGTATTAGATTACGTTACCATGTTAGTGTTAGCTCTACTTTAGGTTATTAAGCATTCAACACGCTGTATCTATTACACAAAGTTACATCGAAAGAGGTAACGAGATGTCTATGTATATACATATATACATATATACAGACATTTTACCTCATTTTACCTATTTTGGTTATGATATCATTTTTGAAAATCTTAAATTTTATTTTCATACAACATATCAATATTGTTTATAAACAATCGCCCATAGTGCCCCAAGATAAAATCTTCTCCGTATTAACATCCTAGATTTCTTAGAGTCTTTAACTGGTAATTAACATCATGATTTAAAGTCTTCCCCTACCCAGCCTCCTTTTATAGACAGTTACTCTATATCCAATTGGCTACTCGTAATGTCTTCTTTCCTCCCAGAGGAAAAGGTACACATATGACAATATTTATGACCATAGCTAACCATGAGCTGTCAACTCACACTTGTCCTTTATTCTAAACAGACACAATTCTCTAGTGTTAGATTTAGTAGTTGATAAAGATATAAACGAATTAGAAATGAATCACAATCCTTTACAAGCTCTGACCCCAGTGAGCTTCATGCCATTCTTGGAAGTGTAGTCTATTCTGAGATATAATAGCGACAACATGAATTTCATCGATCTTCTTGCTCTGCTAAAGTATTTGAGAAAAATTACATTAATGTGTCCAACTGGTTAAAGTTCTATTTATTTCTTTGTGCAGAGGATGATGGCATTGTATTTAAAGTGATGTAATGATGGCATTGTTCAATTAAATGGAGCCGCTTGAAACGGTCGTACCGTATCACTACTTGATATCCTGTTGCTTATTTTGATTTTATTCACCTTCGAGCTGTGCGGATAATACCGGACTGACTTGGTGCTTCAACTTGAATACCTAATTCAACTGAATCTCAGTTATATATACTTATGTATATGTATGTGTATGTATGAATATATATATATATATATATATATATATATATATATATAGAGAGAGAGAGAGAGAGAGAGAGAGAGGGAGAGAGAGAGAGAGAGAGAGAGAGGCGCAGGCGTGACTGCGTGGTAAGAAGCTTGCTTCCCAGCCACATGGTTCCGGGTTCAGTCCCAGTGCGTGGCATCTTGGGCAAGTCTTCTATTATAACCTCAGGCCGACCAAAGCTTTGTGTTTAGTAAAACACTGCACACTGCTGTCTATGTTAAACTATTATCATTATTATTATTATTATTCTGTGTGTGTGTGTATGTGCGTGTGTGTGTGTTCATGTTCGTATATGTATATGTATTAGACATCTGTATCCAAACTATCCAAGAAAAAGCTAATCACATTTCAATGTAAACAATCTCCCGGTCTTAATCTTTATCCATCACGTTCCTATGACAACAACTTGCCCCTTACAATCATTATCCTTATGCCACACCACCATTCCTGCTGTCTGTCTTGCCATATTTTCTGACTAATCTTTTCCTTCCTTCTTTCCTTCCTTCCTTTCTTTTTCTGTATCTCCATATCGGTCCCTTTTTTTTTTTTCTCGTTTTGTATTTCAATACAAAACATACATCCAAATATATATTAAAGTAGCAAAATCAATGTTGCTTTTCGCCTTGTCTTCATGACAACCCTAGTGCGTTCTTCATTGTTCTACCACTATCACTACCATCTGCCACAACTATC
>NC_068985.1:123938728-123941149 GCF_001194135.2 Octopus bimaculoides
CAGGCTACCACCATCACCACCACCACCACCACCACCACCAAGAGTACTACAATACTTTTTATTGGCACTCCGTCGGTTACGACGTCGAGGGTTCCAGTTGATCCGATCAACGGAACAGCCTGCTCGTGAAACTAACGTGCAAGTGGCTGAGCACTCCACAGACACGTGTACCCTTAACGTAGTTCTCGGGGATATTCAGCGTGACACAGTGTGACAAGGTTGACCCTTTGAATTACAGACACAACAGAAACAGGACGTAAGAGTGAGAGAAAGTTGTGGTGAAAGAGTACAGCAGGGTTCGCCACCATCCCCTGCCGGAGCTTCGTGGAGCTTTTAGGTGTTTTCGCTCAATAAATACTCACAACGTCCGGGCTGGGAATAGAAACCACGATCCTATGACAGCGAGTCCGCTGCCCTAACCACTGGGCCATTGCGCCTCCACTACTACTACTACTACTACAATACTACAACCTCCACTACCTTCATACAATAAGAGAACTTCTATGTGTTTGCTTGGCCTGATTGAAACAACAGTCAAATCTCTCTGTAACCATATACTATCAAGGTAATGATGAAACATTGGATAATATTTACAGGTATGGCTGTGTGGTTAAGAAGCTCACTTTGCAACCATGTAGAATATCGATAATGTTGATTGCCGAGAGAAATAGACTGTAACGTTTCGTAATCTTGCCATTTAAGAAATATTAAAGACGTTAGCCATCCCATGCTTCACATTAATAGATCTTAAAAACATTCTCTGACCATTCCTTTATATATATGTGTTTGTATGTAAAAGGCGTAAAGGGTCACGCAATTCAAACCAAATAAATTGTCCATCAAAAACTTAGAACTTTGTGTATGAATAGGTGTTTGAATTAGTACTTACTAAAAAGACCATTTGAATTGGAGACTGTAACTGCTCTTACCACTACTGGCGAAGAGCGCCAGACACATGTAGCCTGCAATAGGAACTTGGCCATAACCTTTCTCTGTATTTCTACAGAGAAACGTCTCGTAGTAACAACCAGCTTTTCCCCCTTCTAAACTCGGCAAAAGCTAAGCGAATGATATGACATATATTCCCTATTCCAGAAGCCCCCTTCACTCAGAACAAGAAACACTAACTAATAAGATTTTTTGATGTCTTTAGTAGCACTGAGATAGGATAATAATCGTGGGGAGGTTGTGTTGGTGGTGATAGTAATGGCAGTGGTAGACGTATTGCTGTAGTTTCGGGTGGATAGCAATTGTAGTGGTAGTAGGGATTGGTACTGATATTAGTAGTGAGATTGGCGGTAGTAGAGGTGCCCTAGCTATGATAAAGGGGAAGGACAGTGTGGGAGTGGTGGTTATGACAGCAATGGTGGTCATAATGGTCTGTTTTAATTTTATTTGCTTTTATCAATTATTATTATCATTATTATTATTGTGTGAGAGAGCAGTGCATGCCATCAAAGTGACACAGGGGTAAAATATATGAAGCCCTGCATACCCATCATAACTACCCGTCTGATAAGAGTATACCAGGCACATGCATCACAACCATATGTGCACGACATGGTGATCTCATATCAAGATAAACAGCGCATGACCTTGCAGGTGGGGGCCCAGTTAGAATTTTCTTCAGGTCGAGTAGCCCATCCCGCTCAAAAGGTCCCTGAATAAAGGTTGCTTAAGGATGTTGAGCAAAACACCCATGTTTCCAAAGGTGAATTATTCAAACCCCAAAGATTTCCTCTAAACACGTGGCTATGATGCTCCCCCAATACTTCTGCTCGTGATCAGAGATGCACATATCGTCAGCCACCAAGGGACATGCTCAACTGGTTAAGGTCAAACAACTGACAAGCAAACCTGTGGTATTGAGCAGAATATTTGCTGTAGCCCATCTTCTATACCATGTCAAAACAATGTACATGATAACACTTCCAACCAGTTAAGATCAGAAGCCATGTGAACCAGTGCCTGATACCGCATCCAGGCATTTATTATTGTTATTATTATTATTATTATTATTATTATTATTATGTTGAATGGCAACGGTTTTTTGAGTGGATGTAAAGTGGCTGTATTGAGATGTGGGAAAAGTGGTGGTAGGGAGCTGATGCTGGAAGAGAAAGATGGTAGTGAAGGTAAGTGATGACGATGGAGGTAGACCCATCAATCTTTTTATATCTATCTATCTATCTATCTATCTATCTATCTATCTATCTATCACGAAACTAGAACGCATACTTTTCCGCTTTCTGTGGAAGGGTGGCGTTCCGATGGTGAGGCGATCCATTTGCTGTCAACAACCGTTACGTGGAGGACTGGGGATGCCGTGGTTAATGATGCGCAGACATGCGCTGAGACTGCGGCATCTCTGGAACTTCATTGACGACGGTGAACAGGTGTGGGCGCCGTTTGTGAGGCACG
>NC_068985.1:123944345-123945348 GCF_001194135.2 Octopus bimaculoides
TATATATATATATATATGTATATGTATATACAGAGAGAAGAGAGAGAGGTAAAGCATGTGAACATAACACTCGTGCGAATTATTTCCTGGCCCCTTTCCTTTATTTTCTCCTTTCTTTTCTTCCTTCTCTTTCCAGTATCTTGAAGACATTTCTCTTGCATCCGAAGGAAGACTATGTCCAAGACATTATTCTTTTATTTTTTGTTTCTTTCTTTGAATGTTAACTTAATAACATTAACCGTGAATGGAGGCTCCTTCATCTTTTAATTCCCCTTGCATCTCCCAGATATAAATTCTCACATGGCTTATTTATTTATTTTATATTTCATTGTTTAAGTCATTCGACTGCGTTCATGCTCGGGTATCATATTGAAGGGATTTTATTCGAACAAATCGATTTCAAGACTTATTTTTTGATGTCTAGTACTCATTCCATCTATCAATTTTTCCGAGCCTCTAAGTTACAGGAACGCGAAAACACCAACAATGGTTGTCAAGTGGTGGCGGGTGGTGGTGGAGCACAAACACAAAGACACATACATACATACATACATACATATATATTAAAGTAGCAAAATCAATGTTGCTTTTCGCCTTGTCTTCATGACAACCCTAGTGCGTTCTTCATTGTTCCACCACTATCACTACCATCTGCCACAACTATCAACACCACCACCCCACCACCACCACAACCACCACAACAACAATCATCATCATCGTCATCATCATCATTGTTTGTTGTTGTTCCTGCTATCAACTTTTGTCGTCATGATTCCCTTGGTGACAATCTCCATACATACATACATACATGCAGACATACATTCATACATATGTACATACATACCAGAGACGTGCCGCCTAGGTAGGCAAGGTAGGCAGCGCCTACCTTGAATAAAATAGATCGATAGCAACATTTTCCTTTTATGGTAAAATAGTTCAATACAATTATGAAGGTTACTCTGATTATTATGCATAAAATACAATATATATATATATATATATA
>NC_068985.1:123945457-123947891 GCF_001194135.2 Octopus bimaculoides
TAGGCAAAATTCATCCCTGCCTTTCTAGCTCAGTATTTAAGCTATGCAAACTACTGCTGTAGTACACGTGCTGTGTACATTACATTCCTACAACACCGTTTTCTTTACATGCTATAAAGACAGAAGTAAATCTGCCTTCAACTCAGTCTCACGCCTGTGTTTCGCTTATCCTATCCTCAGTAATTACTGACGGCACGTGCCTGATACATACATACATGCATGCATACATCCATGTGTGTGCGTGTGTGAGCGTGCGTGTGTGTGTGCGTGCGTGTGTGTGTGTGTGCGTGTGTGTGAGTGTGTGTGTGTGTATGTGTGTGTGTGAATGATCCGAAGAAAACAATAGACAGTTTAATGCATATAAATTCTATGCCGTCCGCTACCAGCTAATTGGTGCTCAGAAACTGCGGCAACGATGCTTTGGACCAAAAGAAGCGGCAGTCCTAAAGTCATGCGCTGTGCGCGATATGGGGTTTGATATGAGCAACGATGTCCTGTTTCATATGCATATTACCAAGATGGTGCAATGTGCAGACGAATGGTCGGATGGATTCTGAGAACCTTCAGAACAAGGGACCAGAACACTATGCTGGTTCTATGGAAGACATTTGTAACCGACCGTCTGGACTACTTTTCTCAAGTGTCAAATTTATAGCAGAATTTGAGGCAGTTCAGCGGTGTTACACCAGGAAGATTGTGTCAATGGAACGACTGAGCTACCGGGAGAGACTGAAAAAGCAACGACTCAACTCCCTGGAGCAAAGTCAAGAGAGGTATGCAGTGATATATGTATGGAAGATCCTGGAGGGGCTGGCACCAAACTTTGGAATCGAGAGCTATAGCTGTCCTCGAATTGGACATCACTGCACTGTTCCAAAGGTCCCAGTTATCTCGTCTGGCAGTAGCTTGGGATTCAAGAGCCCACAGCTATTTAATTCCTTGCCGAAACATCTGATGGATCTTCATGGAGTAGGGGTAGATGTTTCCAAAAGCAAACAACTTGATCTCCTGCAATCCTAGGTCTCAGATTAACCAATATCAAGGTAGGTATTTTAATAGAGGGCCGCAGTGTGGAACAACCTCCGTTATCAAATGCTCATCACATAAAATTGACCATTTGACCATTTAAAAGGTGATTACACTAGCGGTGCTCCAGTATAGACACAACCTTGGGGCTCGAAACATGTAAAAGAATAAAAGTATATATATATATATATATATATATATATATATATATATATATATATGTATATATATATATACGTATATGCGTTTGTGTTGCAAGACTCCTGATGTGAAATCGTGTGTTGAAACAGATATTGTTGTATTTTGGGATGGTCATATTTGTTTTGCCAAATAAAAACACACACTGTAAATTTGATCATCACTCCTTTATTACTGTTCTTATTCTAACTCGTGTCTATTGTCCGGAAATCTTTCGTCACTTATCTGTGACCTCTTCAGCGACAATTTTCGCTGAAAATGTCACAGATGTGTGACGAAAGATTTCCGGACAATGGACACGAGTTAGGATAAGAAAAGTGAGCATCTTTCAATTTCCGATTAAACCAAATTTGCTCACAAAGCTTCGGTCGGATCGAGTAGAAGACACCTGCCCAAAGGTTCCATGAAGTGGGACTGAACCCGGAACCTTGTGGTTGGCAAGCTAGCTTCTTGACACGTAGTCACGCCTATTTATTTATTTATTTCTTTATTTGAAATTTTATTGATAGTATCTTTATATGCACTGAAATCGAGGCCAGTACTTAGCAATAATGGTACACTTGACGTGATATCAGTAAAATGGGGAATTTCAACTCTTTATTGACAAGGAGCAAAAAGAGATAGATACCGCGAGGCATCGCATCTGAAGCTCTAACAATGTTTCTAATCCAACTACTTGGTTTGGTATATTATTTATTCACATCAGAATAATGGGAAGAAAAATTGCCCACAGCCTGGATATGAACTCAACACGAAAAGATGACATTCTCATAACACTGCCGTACAGACATCTATATGCACACAAAACTTACATACATAATTTCATACATACATGCATACATACAAGCATACATACATACATACATACATACATGCATACATAGGTATGCGATGTATTTCAGTGAGAGTATATATGTGTGTATGAATTTTTTTAGAAATCTTACCTATTCTATTCCTTTTCTTCTCTATTCCCTCTCTCTCTCTCTCTCTTTCTTTCTGCATGCATAAATGCCTGTATGGATATATACATATATATATATACACATATATATATATATTCACACACACGCACACACACACACACACACACACACACACACACACACACACACACACACATATATATATATATACACATACATATTTATACATACACATATACATATTTATATATACCCACATATATGTATATATATATATATATATATAC
>NC_068985.1:123948017-123948967 GCF_001194135.2 Octopus bimaculoides
ATATATATATATATATATATATATACATACGAGGTTTGATCAATAAGTATCGGGACTGTTGTCATAGTAACGATGCTAAAGTACGCAAAGTAAAGCCGCTTGTCAAAAATAGACCTTAAACTCTGCTGTGTATGCGCACTAAGTACTAACGTCCTAGCTCATTTCTGCTGTTTACAGCACTGCTTGGTGGGAAGGTGTGTAACGTGTGATCGTCCTATTGACCATGACAGAGTAAGTTGTCATGGCGATATCTACTCAGAGGCCTACACAAAGTTGAAGAAAATGTATGGAGAGGAGTGTATAAGTGCACGCAAGTATACGAGTGGGTCAGACGTTTTCAAGATGGCCGAAAAAAATGTCGATAATGACGAACGTTCTAGGAGACCCACAACTAGCAGAACTGAGAAATAACTCGTAGATGTGCGTGCAGCACTGAGGGGAAATCGTCGAATCTCCAACCATGAGTTATCAGAGGATGTGCAGATTAGTTACGGTGCAGTTCAGTCCATTATCACAGAAGATCTGGGTATGAGACGCATGTGTGCCAAAACCGCTTTCAGCTGCTAAAGAAGACGCTTTGGGTTTCAGTTGCACACGATCTCCTTGATTGTGTCGAGAACGATGAAAGCCTTTTGAAACCTTTGCGTATGCCTCTGAGCAGGTATCGCCAAGCTCTTTGATGCAGACTCTCTGCTCGACTTTCTCCGTTATAGTCAATGCGACGATGACACGCTACACAGCTTCCTTCCAAGAACTACTGTAAACAGCGGAAGTGAGCTAGACGTTAAAACTTAGCGCGCATGCACAGCAGAGTCTAAGGTCAATGTGCCAAGCGGCCTTACACTACGTGCTTTAGCTTCTTCATTGATCAGACAACGTACATACATACATACATACACACACACATATATATATATATATATATATATATACATGCACATATATATATA
>NC_068985.1:123949574-123957376 GCF_001194135.2 Octopus bimaculoides
TATATATATATATATATATATGTGCACACACACACGCAATCATTTTCTCATCCTAACATTGGAAACTACGGCAATAGATTGGCGAGCGACGCAACAAATGTAATAGACATTTCTAGATTAATACATTTTGTTTATATATTTTGTCTTTTATCGATTTCTCTCCCATTATGGATTAAAGCGTTCACTTTATTTTAGATCACACTTTATATGTTTTGTGGGGTTTTTTTTGTTTCTTCTTTGTTTCTGTTTTGGTATAGATTCTGATTTACCATGTTGTGAGTCTCTAATTTCTTCCTTCTAGACAATCTACTGAAATAGTTAATTAATGGTTGAGTTACACACTTACACTCGCATTCGGACGCATGCGCACCAGAATATGCACACAGAAATGTATGTACGTATGTATGTATGTATGTATGTATGTATATACACACATGTACATTATGTGTGTGTGTGTGTGTCTTTCGTACGAATTATGTCTACAGTTCTTTAGTAAAAAACATGGAACCAATGTGAGTCCTGATCATAGTAAAGCACTATATTATGACCTATTATATATTTTTACTATCCCTAATTCTCTCTCTCTCTCTCTCTCTCTCTCTCTCACCGCCTCTCTCTTTCCATCTCCCCCTTTCTTTCTATGAATTTGTAACTTGTGAATCAGGCATTTCATTGAAACTATCCTGTTGTACCGGCAGGGAATGTAGGTTCAAGCACCATTGACAGACTTCTACGTTTTCTTGTCAAAAGGGTTTTTCAACCCAATATTTCACGCTAATTTTTTATAGGTTTATGTGCTTCGCTGTTATGAGATCCACTGTTACAAAAAAGATATGTATGTATGGTTTTCAGTGTGTTTGCGTATCTACTTTCCTATGTAAAACATGAAATAGTTTTCCGTACATTTCTTTTTTTTAAATATTCTATATGGCAACTATAGTAACAGAGAAATCCACTTAGAAGCACATTCCCTTACTAAACGTGAATCGTAAATATTTATAAAGAAATCGTGTTTTAAAAGTGAACGAGAAAGGCTGAAATTGGATAACTGTGTGTGTGTGTGTGTGTGTGTGTGTGTGCGTGTGTGTGCGTGCGCGTGTGTATGTGCGTGAGAAAGAGAGAGTTAGTGAGTGAGTGAGTGTATGTGTGTGTTTCAAAGGATGTATGTCTGTGTGTATACACGCACGCGCGCACACACACACACACACACACACACACATATATATAATATATGTATAGCTGTGTGGTAAGTAGCATGCTTACCAACCACATGGTTCCGGGTTCAGTCCCACTGCGTGGCATCTTGGGCAAATGTCTTCTTCTATAGCCTCCCGCCCACCAAAGTCTTGTGAGTGGATTTGATAGACGGAAACTGAAAGAAGCCCGTCGTATATATGCATATATATATATATATATATATATATATATGTATGTGTGTGTATATGTTTGTGTGTCTGTGTTTGTCCCCCCAACATCGCTTGACAACCGATGCTGGTATGCTTACGTCCCCGTCACTTAGCGGTTCGGCAAAAGAGGCCGATAGAATAAGTACAAGGCTTACATAGAATAAGTCCTGGGGTAGATTTGCTCCACTAAAAGCGGTGCTCCAGCATGGCCGCATTCAAATGACTGAAGCAAGTAAAAGAGTAAAGAGAGTAATGCATCTATGAACATGCACACTGACGCGCGCCCACACTGACGCGCGCGCACACACACGCATATGTTAAGAAAGAGAATGAGATAGTGAGAGAGGGGGGGGGGAGTAGAAGGCTTGTTTAGAGAGAGGGTAAGAAACAAAGAGAAAGAGAAGCAGTAGAAAGAAGTAAATGCCAGTGGGATTCATATAAAGTGCGAAGAGTGAATTACAAATAGTGAGGGGAAGGGATAGAGAAAGAGAGAGAAAGAAAGAAAGAGAAAGAGAGAGAGAGAGAGAGAGAGAGAGAGAGAAAGATAGAGTAAAGAGATTGGAAGGGAGAGGAAAGAGAGGAAAGAGAGGTAGGTAGAGGAAAGAGAGAAAGAAACTAACGAGGAATGCGAAAAATGAATGCAAAAAGAGGTCGAAGTCTGAAGGTAACATGTGTATTTGACAGCTTTGCATTCTTTTTATGTTTGTGCGTGTATGCATGTGAGCTGTCTGATATATGTATGTGCGCATGTGTACACACACACATATACATAGATTCATACATGCATACATACTATACTTTGTTTGTTGGAATACATGCATACATGCATACATACTATATTTTGTTTGTTGGCACTCCGTCGCTTACGACGTCGAGAGTTCCAGTTGATCCGATCAACGGAACAGCCTGCTCGTGAAATTAACGTGCAAGTGGCTGAGCACTCCACAGATACGTGTACCCTTAACGTAGTTCTCGGGGATATTCAGCGTGACAGTGTGACAAGGCTGACCCTTTGAATTACAGGCACAACAGAAACAGGAAGTAAGAGTGAGAGAAAGTTGTGGTGAAAGAGTACAGCAGGGTTCACCACCATCCCTTTCCGGAGCCTCGTGGAACTTTAGGTGTTTCCGCTCAATAAACACTCACATCGCCCGGTTTGGGAATCGAAACCGTGATCCTATGACCGCGAGCCCGCTGCCCTAACCACTGGGCCATTGCGCCTCCACATACTTATATATATACACGTAAATATATATGTATATATATATGTATGTATATATATATTTCTATGCTAATGAAAATACAAAAATACATATGTATATATATATATATATATATATATATATAATACACAAATGGGACAAGAACGTAAAACACAAACAGTTAGGTGATACAAAAAAGGGACAACAAAACATCCAGACAGACGATACAAAGAAAACAAGGACGCGGTCATTCGGAGATTTCTATCCTCAGTCGAGTTCCAGATCATCTTTACAATTTCAGCTGGTTATACTCGAGAAAGCAGCGAATGTATACGAAAACAAGGACGAAAAAAGCACAGAGAAATATTGTCCAAATACAAATGCAATAAACAGGACATAACAACAGGTGTCTTTCGACTAAGGACGAATTAAATTAAGCTGGCGTGTGTGGGAGTTAAGCCTTACGGCAGGGACGTGATATTTAATAGGCAATGGTAGAAATGTAGAGGTTGTACGGATGGTAGTCGAACCAAGAAAGAAAGGTCAGGCCTGGCCGAACACCAGTCACGTGGGGAGAGAAGATAGAGAGCTAGAGGCAGAGGGATAGAAGAATTAAGGAGCGAGAGAAAAATGAAAGAGGCACAGGGAAGTGAAAGAGGAGGCAAAGTGAGCCTGAAAAGACGGCAGGAAATATGAGAGAGAATTACGTATATACATACATATATATATTATGATTTTCTCCACGTTTTTTTTGCTACGTCCTGTACCCAGATATGCATCTATATATACATGTAGATGTAGGTGTGTACATACATGTACGTATATACGCATATACTCATATATTATTTGTATTATATATATACGTAATTATATATATATATATATATATATATATATATATATATATATATATATATGTGCGTAATTATCAGTGGCCAACATTCATTTATTTACGTTCGGTATGTTGCCACTGATGATCGGAAACAGTTTTTAATAACTCAAACCGTGAAATCTATAGATATGGAATTATTCAAATTATTTTATAAATCCTCGGTGTCTATTTTCCTCGCTTACAACCTCGTGTTGTGGAGTAATAATCGAAGTGGTTCCTAGACCATTTGGGGTCAATTTCTAGCTGGTCTTGTAATCATTCAACACCCTTATTATAATTATATATATATATATACACACACGTATATACAACATGTGTGTGTTTGTTTGTGTGTGTCTATATATATATATATGAAGATTCTTACCTCACAACAGAATTTCGCGTTCAAATGATCGAGTTAGAGGAGGAGTGTGGCAATATAGAAGTAGAAATATGAAGAAATACATCGAAATGGCTAGACAAATTGAGATTTGATTAGTTGCTGAGAAAGAAAAGAATGTTGAAAAGCGTATAATTAATCTATACGATTGTCGTACGCAGAATATGTGATAGTTTTTATTTATTCACATGATCTTTTTATGTCTTCAGTATCATATGTATAAAACACAACTAAGCAAGTTGATGATTCTGTTAATGATGTTCTTGTTTAATGAATAAATGAATTCTTTCTCTATTTATATGACCATTTTTCGTTGTATCGTATCTTCATTGTATAGGAAATAAATAATTTTAGTTTATTGTTAGGAATAAATTCTGAATATATAGCGATAACTGTGTGTGCAAATTCACTAATTCCGTCTTTCATTCTTGATTTCAAACGATTGTAATTAAATATTGTACTTCGACGCATGACAAAGATAATACTTTCTAGAAACATTAATGTGCTGGAAAGCGCGTGTTCTATAATTGACCGACACATTCTATAACTATGGATATTAGAATCAGGGGAACACCCGATATAATGGGAGGAAGGCGTAATACGGTATCTGTCTCTGAACCTAAAGGCATACTTATGCTGCAAAAATCTTTTGTTAAAGGGATTGTCAGTAAGCTCTTCGTCTTTCTGTATAAGATACTTGCAGTTTTTTGTTTTTATTTTATTTTATTTTATTTTTTAAGAAAATAATATTCTTAATTCATTTTGCAGTCTGCTACTGTATTGCCTCTCTTACAGTGGGTGATATATTTATGAAGACTTATACATCAGAATTTAACTATTAGAGTTCCATATCACATAATGCATAATTTCGCCTATAGACTTACTCGTTATTAGTCATATGTTTACACTGTTTATGACATGTGTATATTAGCTGCATATTCACCTTAATTTTATATTGCTATATGAATACTACTTTCACAATAAACAGAGTTTATTTTCAGAGGGTATTCTACAAAGTATGAACGTACTGCCTATTAATATTTCCCCATCTTTCTTAGTTTTACAGCATGTGGAGGAATATGTTGTAATTGCCCCTTATTGTAAATGTATGGGGGACCAACAAAAGCTTTTGAGACATTTACTGTTGTGAAGTCTGCATCTTTTACTGTGTCAGCCCAATTTATAAGTTATGCTAGCTACACGCAGCGTGCTGTTGGTTTATATGCTTATGGTGTATGTGTATGTATATATGTGCATAAATGTGTGTGTGTGAGTGTGTGTGTGTATGTGTGTATGCCTTTTGGATTTCTCGCCATTAGAAAAATAACTGGTTTCTAACCTGGAAGCAAGACTCCCTCAGTGGAATTTAGTATTTATATGTAAGCAAGTATGAATGCACGCATCTATGCATTAGTGAATGTACGTAAATATGCATGCATGCATACATATATACGTATGCGAACATGTATATATACATGCTTACGTGCACATGCACATAGGAATATACGTCACTGCACATGTAGATCTTATTATATGCCAAACTTATCGAACGCTTTACATATTTTGACATTACGTTTCATAGCTTGTGGCTGCAATCTTTTAATTAGGCGTGTTCTTTCTGGCTTTGTGAAACCCAGCTCCTTAAGATTGTTACTAAAGCAGTGAGTTACGTAGCCAGGTGCCATAAAAATTATTGCTAGAAATCTGAAACATTAACTACAGATTTCTAGTCAGTTCAGCATAGGCGTTTTCGTTTTTACTGGTGTTGAACATTATGTTGAAATATTTGTATATTTAGAAATACTAATTCGAGATTTTAATAAGCTGACAGAAGTACAAACCGAACACTGCTACTAAAGAAGAAATGTTTCACTGTATTCTAGCTATAATATATTAGCCATGAATAACATGGTGTTGCGTGCAAATAAACAATCATACATTGAACTAAAATGATTTGTTACAACATGCTTGCATAACATTCAATACTTCATATCATGTGAACATGTTTTCCATTCGAAGTTGTATAGATTGTATGACATTAGCTTTTCGTAGAGGTCATAATTCATCGACTGAAATTTCATTGGAAAGCATTTTTTTTTTTTGTCGATATATTTTATCGTGTCAAACGTTCGAGCGGACAAGATGGTGCACGATCAGTTCATTTTGTGAGTGCTTTAATTCGGGATATTTAGTTTGTATCCCTAGAGGTGTTCAAATTTTTATGAGCAACAAAATTTAATGAAATTACTGAGAGGAAAACTAATATCAGACTGGTTATTACAGGAAAACAATAGCTAATCCCATAAAAGAAATAAAAATGAAAAATATTCCCCACCTCCAAAAAATCCCCCATAAACCTATAATCAGTATCCAATAACCTGTCTATCAACAATATATATATAAACTCTTGACATCTATACTCTACAACAGGTGGCTTGCTCATCTGGAAGATGATATCTTAGTAAAGAAAGAACGAGAAAGGAGAGAACAGAAAAGATATCGAAAATCTAAGTATTGCATGGATATATTTCGGAAAACACTACGACAACGTTCGACACTCCTCTTCGCTGGATTTATTGCACATAAATAATGCTGCTCTGAATCAATGATAGTAAAGATGGTATCAATCTAAAAATATTGGTTTTAAATTTTGACACAAGGCCCGCCAGCTCGTGGTGGAAGCCAGTCGATTACATCGACCCCAGTGCTCAACTGGTATTTATTTTATCGACCACGGAAAAATGAAATGTAAATTCGACTTCGGCGGAATTCCAAATAAAAATATTTATAACACTGCAAGATAAAGAGAGAATAAAAACTAACTCTACCCCAAAAGAGAGTACCAAGTTTTATGGAAATTGCTTCTTGGTGCTACAATTCTACTTATCTTTAGTTCCATCGACAAACTTACTGAATCAAACCACTGTTTGATTGCAAGAATATTGTATAAAAGTTATTAAAGTAGCTCGAGCCAGCACGACGCAATCTTCCCGGTTGCTTGCTCAGCATGAAATAGCTACCGAGTCTCATTTGAAGACAAAATCCCTGCCATAAAACAGAAGGTCGCACTAGATAATGTCTTAAAATAAAATATGATCACGGCTTGAAGGCAATTAACCGTAGGTCTCCTCGCTGAAGGCCGGCATGTGACAGACCACAAGAATGAAAATTATTTTCATTTTAGTGAAGATTTAAAAGTATACGTAAGATAAAATATACCGCTGGAAAAGCCACGAGAGGTTTGTGCATAGATTTAACAATAAAATCAAAGTCGGTATTGGATAAAATGTACCAAATCCGTTCTAAAAGGGGATGAAATTATCAACGCTAAAGAAACATTAGACTTTAAAATCAGAGAAATTTTAGGGGGCGCCCACCAAACACGTGGCTGGAAGTAAATAAAACTGAGAAGGTACGACCCAAAAACTATGGAGAAGATTAGAAAATGTTTTAGATCGATACAAATTTTTAACATTAACACTGACCGTCTGTACGAAGGATTATTTACCTAAATTCAGTGGAATACATCCACTGGCTTTCAAAAATAGAAATATTAATATTTCTAATGAAGCCTGCTGGGTTCGGCTGCTCTACATTGATAAGAGGCAATACCTCGAAACTAGTCTGTAGATGCCAGACCAGCAAGGAGAAGCGGGTGACCTGCCCTGTCCAAAGAGTATAATGGACACAGATTCGTGTGTCACATAGCTAGCAAGAGGCGATGGCCTCTTGGAGCTAATCAACGGCAGCATTCGTCCTGTTTTTTGGACTGCTTTGTTGGCTTGGCGTAAACTATTAATATATATAAATACATATATTATATTGTATGTATATATTTTATTAATTTGCCTGTACGGCTGATAATTCGCTTGCCACTCGTGATGGTATTTTAATAATACCATCCCTCTTATATATATATATAT
>NC_068985.1:123958100-123960563 GCF_001194135.2 Octopus bimaculoides
AAGGACGATTTTACTTTTTTACGGTAGAAATAAAGATTCCGTTTCCGTCGAATCTAGTTCTACGCATTGATGATCGGAGCGAAACCGTTCGAAAAATACATGATGAATTTATTAAGGCAAAAACATTATTTAACTCGTACCAACATCTGACTTCAAATGTTGGTTTTTAAGCTGAGAGAAAACAGTCAAAAGGTCGCACACTCGGAGGAGCTCTTTATCAACTTAACATATATTATAAATATCATAAATCTATTCAGGTTTGGTATGCTTAGAATAATACAACTTGTATTTGCCGACTCTCAGTAAACATGTTAATATCAATCATCCAGTTGAGTAGGAAATGTATTAGAAAACTCATACGCACCCAGGCACACACAAATAACAAGCATACACATATACACATGCTAACAGACACACGTACACATGCTAACAGACACACGTACACATGTATGTAGGCAAACGTATATTGATTTGTGTGTTGGGGAGGGTGATATAATCCATACATACGACAGTTTAACAATTATTTAATCGATCATTGCTCAAACAATCTATTTGAATAAACACGCATATAAACATGCCTCATAGAACACAAACTCTTAGCCTACACGTATGTCATCTGACATACACAGACACACACACACACACGTCTGACATACACAGACACGCGCGCGCACGTACATATATATGAACAAATATTTCGCAATTTTAATGAGAGTTATTTGATTATGTAAACAAATTAGCGACAACGCTCAATAAGAATGATAAATATCAAGCTTAGAGCTATTAATTAGCTAAAATAGAAAGACATTCAAAACCATCATCTAGTTATATCGAAATGGAATTTCTACTGTCCATTCAACTGTCTCGAGACAACGATGTTGTCTCAGTGAGTCAACAGAACATGCGTTACGTACACACACACACACACACACGCGCACACACACACACACACATAAACACGCACACTCATATGTATGTATGTGTGTATGTTTGTATGTATGTATGTATACGTGCAGGTTTGCATGTTTTGTTTTAATGTATGTATTCAAATGCATATACTTGCATATCTAGACATGCTCATATATACAAAAATGATAAACTTCTAGAAAGTTTTACAGGTTTTTACAGTTCCAGTGATGGATTGGATCCGTATTCTTCGAATCAGCTTTCTCCTTTCTGGTTTTGAGAAGCCTAATTTTTCAAGATTGGAATTTACATATCCAGTGCCCCAGTAATTACAGGTATAAAGATGAACTTGTAATCTGGATAGAGTAACTGCAGATTTCTCAATAGGTCAGTATAGGTATTCTTTTTTTCACCGATCTTCAGTTTTATGCTAAAATCTGCCGAGCAGCTGATTTCCACAACTCATTATATCAGGTCTGTAGTGCTTACATTTTGTTGAGGTTTTCACAGGAACATTCCACTTGTACTCCTTTTTTTTTTTATTATAAGTGGCTATGGCTCTCACCACTATGCATGTTTGTATGTACGTATGTATGTATGCATAGTGGTATTCCGGACGTTTTGAGCCTGAATATGACAGATTAAATAAAATTACTCTCTACTTGCCTTTATACTATTAAATATATTGGGCACGTGATGGAACACACGTGATGGAACGCATGTGATGGCCAATGGAAGAGAATATGTGTACATATATATTGTGTGTATGTATACATATACATATATATATATGTTTGTGCGTATGTGTGTGTATACATATATGTACATACATATCTATATATATATATCGATATATATATATATATACAATGGAGAGTATAGGATGTGTAGGACAACTTAAACAGCCACAGGTCTCACAGCTATTTCGGGATATATTAATATATGCATATATCCATACATATATGTACATACCTACATCTATATGTATACATAGATGCATATATGGGTACAGGACATAAAAAAAAACGTTAAACACAATGAGAAACGAAAACATAGAAAACGAACTTTTTTCGAACAACGAAAAAACACAACCAGAGAAACGAGACATGCAACATAAAGAGTAAACCCCTTCATAAGTTGTTCCTGTTTCATCTACTCCGCGTTTCGAAGGCAAGGACAATACGCGACTTCGTTGAAACAGTCCTTCCCGACGCGGAGCAGATGAAACAGGGATAGCTGACGAAGGGGTATACTCTTTATGTTGCATCTCTCGTTTCTCTGTTTGTTTTTTTCGTTGTTCGAAAACAGTTCGTTTTCTGTTTTCGTTTCTATGTTTTCGTTTCTCATTGTGTTTAACGTTTTTTTTTTATGTCCTGTACCCATATATGCATGTATGTATACTTATACATGTAGGTATGTACATATATGTATAGATATATGCATATATTTATATATAATTTATATTATTATACGATCGAACGTCACGCATCCTTTTCCAAGTAAGTTTTATATATATATACATACATACATACATATATATATATATATATATATATA
>NC_068985.1:123961100-123964930 GCF_001194135.2 Octopus bimaculoides
ATATATATATATATATAGGGTCATTCCATAAATAATGCAGTATTTTCAATTGCATGAACTAAAAGTCGAGGGAAGACGGGATGAACTACTTGCATCAATTTGCTATAAAAGAGGTAGTAATTTTACCTTGCACTTATTCTTTGTGCAAGTTTTGAAGAGTGCAGCTCGATTTTGACAGTTATTTTTTCTAAGCTATAATGGAGCATATAAAAGACAAAGGAGCATATTCGGCATATTTTGCTTTATGAGTCCAATAAAGGCAACAGTGCAACGGAAAGTGCAAGAAATTTTAATGCAGTACATGGAAGTAGGACAATAAGCGTGAGCCAGTGTGTACGGTGGCTCCAGAAATTCCGAGCTGGAAGCTATAGCCTAGAAAAGGAGCTTTATCCTGGAAGATCTGTAGAGCTCGACGAGGACGTCCTGCAAACCCTAGTGGAAGAAAATCCTATCGTAACTGTTGGGGAACTAGCAGAGAAGCTTGGATTTGGTCATTCAACCATTCATCGATACATACGTACCATATATATAGGCGCAGGCGTACTTCTCTATCATATGGTTCCGGATTCAGTCCCATTGCATGGTACCTTGGACAAGTGTCTTCTACTATAGCCTCAGGCCGACCAAGGCCTTATCAGTGGATTTGGCTGACAGACACTGATAGAAGATTGTCGTATATATGTGTGCGTGTATGCGTGTGTGTGTGTGTGTGTGTGTGTGTGTGTATGTGTGTGTGTGCATCCCCATCACCGCTTGACAACCGGTGTTGGTGTGTTTACGTCCACGTAACCTAGTGCAAAAGAAACCGATAGGATAAGTACTAGGTTTAAAAAATAAGTCTTGGGGTAGATTCGCTTGACTAAAAACCTTCAAGGCGGTGCTCCAGCATGGCCGCAGTCAAATGACTGAAACAAGTAAAAGGATAAAAGAATATACACACACACATACATAATACACCAACACAACACCTCTCTTGTCAAGTCTATGTCAGTTGTTTGACCTTAACCCCCCCCACTCACATAAATATGTGTGTGTGTGTGTTTATGCTCACACATCATCCATCCTTTTATACACAAACACACACACACACACACATACATACACACATACATACATACATACATACACACACATACATACATGCATACATACATACATACATACAAACACACATACATACATACATACGCTGCTCTTGTTTTCTATATTTTGCTCGAATATGTTTTACCATCTTTTATAGCAAAGCTTGAGTCTTCTGTAAAAAAAAAAAAACATCTATTGGACTCAGCTTTCTGTATTGAGTTTCTCACCTAGTTTGCGGTTTTCTCATATCAATTTCGGCTTTGCTTAGTAGTGACGGCTTAGCATTTTAAATTTGCTTCTCTTTTGAATACATTCAGTAAGTCGATCATTTTCATTACTGCTTGTCCCTAACTTTTGGTACCTCATCCAGTGTTTTGTTTCTTTCATATTTTCGTAGTTTTTTATTAGTTTATTATTTACTAGATGCATTTTGTAATCCTATGCTAAACAGTTTATCATATATAGTTCACCGTTAAGGCAGCGAGCTGCGCAAAGTGCTTAGTAGCATTCCGTTCGTAGCTACGTTCCGATTTCAAATTCCCTAGATGTCAACTTTACCTTTCATTCTTTCGAGGTTGTTAAAATAAGTACCACCTAAGCACTAGGGGTCGAATTAATCGACTTACACCGTTCCAGAAAGCTGCTGGCCTCGTATGTCAAATTGTTATGTACACATTGTCATCATACGAAGCAAAAGTTTCTCTCCTGTGACGTACGCAACAGCGATTTGCATATTTGAATTCGAAACTGTCGGAACAATAAATATGCAAGTTATCTATTGTTTTATAGTAATTTTCTTGTAACAGAAGGTCTGTAATTGTCCACAGTAAATATAATCTTTGCGTGTCGCCTCTAAGTACTACCATTACTGTCTTTGTTTTCCAATTATGCTGATTCACTTAGCTTCCGGGGAAATTTTTGCAACTGTAACTGATTACTAGAACGGCTTGGATATTGATACATATTAGTTTATCGTAGCATATCTTTGATGATATTCCTTCTTAACACATTTTCCCTCTGATACGTGTACTGGGTCTATTATATTATTTCCTTAGAGGTTGTCAAACCGATCTCGGTCTTTTTCTTTTATCCCTCTTTCCTTGTCACACATAATAATATTACCGATTTATTTCATTTATTTCTCTTCAAGGGAACATTGTCACAGTTCTTCAAACCGAATTTTAAGCCAATTTCCAGTTAAATCCAAGCATTCTATGTCCGTACGTATGCATATCTTCTTCTTCTTCTTCTTCTTCTTCTTCTTCTTCTTCTTCTTCTTCTTCTTCTTCTTCTTCTTCTTCTTCTTCTTCTTCTTCTTCTTCTTCTTCTTCTTCTTCTTCTTCTTCTTCTTCTTCTTCTTCTTCTTCTTCTTCTTCTTCTTCTTCTTCTTCTTCTTCTTCTTCTTATTATTATTATTATTATTATTATTATTATTGCCATCATCATCATCATCATCATCATCATCATCATCATCATCATCATCATTATTATTATTATTATTATTATTTCTTTTTATCTGAGGTTTTGTTGGAGCTTCTGCATTCTTGCACGCGTAGGGGCTTGCTGCCTGCGCCCTACGATATCATGCTATCTGTTCTTTTCAACTGTCTAATACTTTCCTGATTATTCTGGTCGTGCCAAGGAGGCAAAACTTTTGTAACTGTTCTTCTGGTCATTGTATTCTGATTTCATTTATATTCCACTTGATGCCTACTGATTCTGTCCCCAGGGACCCAACACTAATTCACAGTATCTTCACATTCTTCTTTTCTATAGCCGGGCTATTTCGTACTATTTTTGTCTATTTTTTCGCCTTCCTTCTTGACTATTCGTGAGTGAAAGGGGCATGCAACATTAACTATACAGCACATGTGGTGCATCTTGTCAACTACCACTAGATCCGGTCTGCTATGCTCCAGGACTTTGAAAGTCTCCGACTCCGCACTCTTTGCGGTGTGTCCTCATACCACATGTTGCTTTTCTCTAGCCCCCCCCCCCTTTTCGCACAGTTCCCAATGTAGCATCTTCGCCACTTTATCATATCGCTAGAACTTGTAGTTTGTTTTGGGCAAGTCTAGGACAGTGGTTTCGTCAACTCTATTACAGATGCGGCACAGTGGAGATACTTGCTCATTCCCGAGGTTGACCCTCCAATTAGTGGCCAAAACTTGGTCTTGCTCTGCCAGTGTAGTGCTCTGTCTCTTTTTTCAGTGTTCCTTTCTTCAGCCAATTTCACCTATGTTTTCCAGCAACTTCTGTTCTGGCTACATGGAATTGATTATTATTATTATTATTATTATTATTATTATTATTGAGACGGTGAGATAAAAGAATTGTCAGTATGCTGGGCAAAGTTCTAACCGACATTTCGTCCGTCTTTACATTGTAAGTTCAAATTTTGTCGAGTTTGACCTTGCATTTTATCCTTTCGCCGTCGATAGAGTAAGTACCAGTTGCGTATTAGAGTTGGTGTAATCGCTTAACTCCCTTCACCCAAATTTCAGGCCTTGTGTCAAAATTTGAAACCATTGTTATTATTATTATTATTATTATTATTATTATTATTATTATTATTATTATTATTATTATTATTATTATTATTTTATTTGACTTTTGTTTTGCATAACAAGTTAGAAGTTCATGTAGGTGTTATGCCTAGGGTGCCATATATTTGGATTTGTATAGTTTTGTTCTAGTGAATGTTTAAGAAACCATAAGAAAATTATGCGTTTGCTTTAAAATTTGAG
>NC_068985.1:123965381-123970753 GCF_001194135.2 Octopus bimaculoides
TATGTTATATATATTTGTAAGTCCTGGTGTTTTTGTTATGTATTTGTCTGAATATTTTTTTATTATACCTAAGGCACCTACTATAATAGGAATTGTTTCTGTTTTTAGATTCCACATTCGAGTTACCTCTATTTCCAGGTCTTTGTATTTTGAAAGTCTTTCCATTTCTTTTAGAGAGACGTTGTCATCTGCTGGTATTGATACATCAATTAGAAAGCATTTTTTTTCTTCATGATCTTTGACAACTATATCTGGTCTATTTCCCTTAATTTCTCTATCTGTGTGTATTGGCATATCCCAGAGTATGGTTGCTTTCTCGTTTTCTGTGACCTTTTCTGGTGTTTATTATTATTATTATTATTATTATTGAGTGAGGGAGCAGAGCATGTCATCAAAGGATAAAATATACGAAGTGCAGTATACCCATCATGACTACCTGTCTGATAAAGGTACACCAGACACATACATCACAACCATATGTGCATATGGTGATCTCATAATCAAGCTAAACAGCATATGGCCCTTGTAGGTGCGGTCTAGTTAGAATTTTCTTCAGGTCGAGTAGCTCATCCCAGCCAAATGGTCCTTGAATAAGTGTTGTTTAAGGATGTTGAATGAAACACCCACGTGTCCAGAAGTGGATTATTCAAGCTCCAAAGAATTTCTCTCAATACATGGCTATGATGCCCCCCCCCTACTTATGTTCGTAGTCAGTGATGCACACATCGTCAGCCACCAAGGAGCATGCTCAACTGGTTAAGGTCAAACAACTGACAAGCAAATCTGTCGTATTGAGCAGAATATTTGCTGGGATTTTTCTGAGATATGGTCTTCCTGACATCTCTTTTTTTTTTATCATACCTAGGGCTCCTAGAATAACAGAAACAGGTCTTGTTTTAAGATATCACACCTTTTGTATTTCAATTTCCATTTCTTTGTACTGGTCAAATTCCTTTACAGATATATTTTTATGAGTGGGAGCACTTGCATCTATTAGGCTGCAAGTATTTTCTTCTCTGCCTTTCATAATTGTATCTGGTCGATGAACCTGGATCGGTGATGACAGGAAAATCCCAGAGAATGGTGATATTTTTACCTTTAACGACTGACTCAGGATGATGTTCATACCAATAAGCAGGAGTGCCGATTTTGTAGTGTTTACATATTTTCAAATGTAAATACTGTCCTATCCAATCGTGGCGACTTTTGCATTCCAATGGACATCACGAAATAAGATGGTCTTTTGTTTCGTCAAATGAGTCGCAGAATTTTAATTTAGGGTCAGAGTCGTTTTGAAGAACGTTAACCTGATAGTTTTTTGGTTAGCAAGCTTTGATCTTGTGCCGCCGATATGAAACCTTAAGCCTCTGCTTTCAGTCCTGAACTTCTCCGGTACTGATAGTTGTTGCTTGGTCTTCTGCATCAGTATTTCGACTTTGTCGGATATACTGTCCATACAGGGGCTTCTGGTTCCACCGCTCTTCAATTTGTTTCTGCCCGTTCTTTTGGTAGTCCACTTGATCCGTTTTGCTTGTTTGGTGGCACTGGTCTCAGGTTTTTCATCTAATTCAGGGTTAATGCCAAGTTCCCTTGCGAATAGAATGTGACTTTTGCTGCTTTCATGCTTGCGCACAAGGCGCAGCAGCCGGTCCTCTGTACTAGATAAGTACCTGCTCATTACTATTGCGTAAGTCTACTAGCACAGTTCTAACTGCATCATTCCCCTTCCTCAATTACTTCTAGGTAGGTACAGACGAGGAACGTCTGCTTTTCGGTGATGCATGTTCTTTAATGTTAATAATTTTCTTGTCTTCCTGTCCAGGCGTTGGAGCTCCATAGGATTCCAGTTAATGATGTTAAAACTGTATTAGACTACTGGGAGTACCAGAGTGTCAATAAGCTTCGATGTGATTTTTCCACTTAAGTTCAGTTTTCAGTATGTCTTGTCTATTCCCAGGTATTCACAACTTTCTTATGGGTCAAGTTCCTTGATGGTAGCGTCGGTATCTAATTTAATGAAAGCTGTTTGTTTGTCCGAGCTTGCTCCTTACAAAATTTGCTTTAGCACACTTATCGATACCAAAATACATTCCGATGTCATTGCTAAACTCTTTAACAGTTGTTAGCAACCCAACTAGTTCTTGGTCATTTCTAGCAAACAGCTTCAGATCGTCCATATAAAACAAATGGTTATTATTATTATTATTATTATTATTATTATTATTATTATTATTATTATTATTATTATCATCATCATACACAGTACTATTCATAGTGCAACTTTGAATGATTGAAACAATGCTGTGTTTCTAATTTAGCGTTACGTTCCATTATTTGGAATAGTTCAGAAGAGTTAATCGGTTTTGGATCAGCAGATTTTATATTATTATTATTATTATTATTATTATTATTATTATTATTATTATTATTATTATTATTATTATCATCATCATCATCATCATCATCATCATTATTATTATCATTATTTTGGCTTTACCTTGAAGCATTTATCTATCTAATCTCGTTATTTGAAAAAATACGCTTTATTCTGTATGTTGAGCTTTTTTAATTCTTTTTTCTTTTTATTATCATATTTTCACTCCTGTTCTAAATGCATAGTATAGCGTCGATCTAAATCTGTTGATGTCTGTCTAATGTAGCTATAAATATTATTGGTGGCCCAGAGACCTAAAATGTTTTTCATAAATGTCTGTCAGAATTATTTTATCTATCACGAAATCATTCAATTTTAGAGTTCTGTGTTATTTTACGTAAAATCCTTTCACCGTACTTTTAGAGAAAATGCAATTGATTTTTCAGCTTGAAATGGAGATTTTATAGGTTATATGCATGCTAATATGGTATATATATAAAATCTATATTACAACAAACACATTTATACACACATATACACACACACACTCACGCTCTCTTTCGCTTTCTCTCTCTCTCTCTCTTTCACACACACACACACACACACACACACACACACACACACACACACACACACACACACACACACACACACACACACACTCACGCACACACATGTGCCCGCACTCACATACGCGTGTAGGTCTAATAGATGGAGTTTTGGCCTGGCAATACTGTTGTATGTTTTCATGATTATGAAATTACGTGACAGGGTAGCATACGTTTGTAATTTGAGCACAAAAGTTATTTATATGCATTATATAATTACTTCTACTTGCAAGATAAATTTATGATCGAAGAGAAGAGAACTCAATATTTTAGGTACACTTACTGGGCTATTTTACCTCACATTACATCGTGTCCCACTGTGAGTCAATCTCCAGGCAATCAGCCATGAATGAAGCTATCTATCTATCTATCTATCTATCTATCTATCTATCTATCTATCTATCTATCTATCTATCTATCTATCTAACTAACTAACTAACTAACTAACTATCTATCTACCTATCTACCTACCTATCTATCTATCTTTTTGTCTATCTGTCTGTCTGTCGATTTATTTCTCTCTGTGTATATATGTGTGGGGGTTGTGAGAGAGAGAGAGAGAGAGAGAGAGTGAGAGAAGGAGGAAAGGGGGAGAGGGAGAGAGTTTGAGTATTCAAATATGACGATAAAAGGGCTCACTCTGTCGCTACACAAAAAGAGTCTTCAACACACTAATATATGAAAGATGTATGTGTGGAAAGGCATCCGTCGTGTATTTTCATATAGACACACGCAGACGTATGCACAGTCACACACACAATAACAGTGGGTAAGTTTTATTTGACAAAGGTGAAAGGATAAAAAGAACTCAATGCATGTTAACTGTAAATTAAGAATTTTTGTGTATGATAACACAGTTGATCCATCAGCGATGACACTGACCTGGGGTTAAGCAACAATAAACAGTAGCAGAAGCAGTAACAGCAACAAAAGGAATTCATTTGGATATAAAATTATCTGAACGATACAATTACATCGTGAAAGGATTTTTACACCAATTAAAAACAAACACACAACATGCGGTTATATGAACTTTTATTGTTGCTACAGTTGTTCCTCTCGAAATACACCAAATAACCGAAAGCAAAAAACAGTCAAGATCCCTCACAAAACTACTCACCAGCGCTGAGCTACGCTTCACAAACGCCAAACCAACAGTCAAAAAAATGTGCTCGCTCTAATCGCGGGATTTGCACCAACCTCATTGAAGACAAAGAATATGAATTTAAACCTGGATAGATGTTTACAATAAAAATAAATATTTTATCTGTTAGTCAAAAATTTTAATATATGCTATTAACTGTAAAGGATGTAACAAGGATTACATAGATCAAACAAGACGATCTCTTATAAATAGATTAACTGTTCATCGTGAACAAATACAAGAACCCAATATTAGTCAGATGCCATTCAGTGGACATAAACATATATGAAAAAAATATGTGTCCTAAATTCCCAGTCTTTTCACTTTAGTTTTGTTCAGTCAATACCGCTGATTAAGCACAGATGAAAATAGAAAATATATTCATGTAAAATTACAAGCCAAGACTGAATAAACTTTAACAAAGTACACTCACCAACAACTAGTCACACACAAACTCATAGTGTCACTCGACACGTTGAATCTTTAAAGCTAGCAGCCTACATTTTTGATCACAATCACGATTTGCCCGTGTGACACTAACGCAGAAATTTAGCGGAGAAAATTTTGTGCCCACGCACATGGATGCATAAAACCCTTCAGCTACTGGGTTACATAGAAACAACTACAATTCACTCTACCACTTCATTGTTTAAGGGACTGTCACTGGGCACATTCCCTCAACTGTTTTAGCCTTAGTGTTTGACGCAAAAAATATTGTCACAAGATATTAGCGCACGGACCTAGCGGGGAACTTACAAATCTTTCAAATTTAATCACGTGATCATATTCTACCACACGTGACAGATTAAATTCAGAGAGCCTTGACTGGGACTGTCACTTTAACTTATTATCAATTACTGTTAAAGAACGAGCGTAGAGGGGAACTTCCAAAAATTTCTAAACTTAATAATTTGATCATCTTTAGCCAATCAAATCGTATCCAAAACAGATTACTAATTTGGGTCATATTCTCGCTATAAAAACAAAGAGTTTTTGAACTCCAGTCAGAAGTAAAACAGTTGCGGCATAGTTCCATGTCTTTCTATCTCAACTTTTGAAAATCAAAGAAATCTATGAAGCAGGTTGTCTTTAAAAATCTAAATATCAAAAAAATCTAAGCGAATTGCAGTGCATTTTCAGCTTCTCTTTTCTATATTTCTACCCGTGTGGAATAAAATAACTTTGTTTTATACATACGTACATAAACTCACGCACACGCACACATACACACACTTACATTCATATA
>NC_068985.1:123970883-123971770 GCF_001194135.2 Octopus bimaculoides
TATATATATATATATATATATATATATATTTATTTATATATATATATATATATGCCTATACACTCCTGTACACATGTATGGCAGGTGTGTGTTCTCGCGTGCGATTGTGCGTATATGTGCATGTGTATACACACATACATATATATATAATACATATATACATGCATGCATATGTATATGTGTGTGGGTGTGAGTGTGATACTGTTTATGTTTACCATATATTACTGTAAAAATGTATTTAACATATAACTTGGTCTTCGTCCGCACAACATATGATTATGCATGTCGCATAAACGTTTGAAATAATTGTTTCAATAGCTAACATTTGTGACATGCGCAAAAAGAAATATGTAAGTATATATACTTATATATATATATTCGTTATTTCAATAACAAAAAAAAAAACTCTGAATTTACTTACAATTTAAGGGGTGGACTTTTCTCTATGGCCTTGAGCTGTTTATCCTTTGTATTTCCACGTTGTTTTCCAGCAGCCGATCTACAAAGAATATATATATATATACATATAATAAGTGCGTTAAATAAACCTAAAAATTACAATGCTTAAAATATTATCGAAAATATAAGGTATAAATTATATAAAAGAAACTAACAATCAAAAAGCAATGCTTGGTATTATATTTTAGTAAAAATGTCGATGATAGAAACATAGTGAATATATACTTTAGAATTTGTAGTTTTACGTTTATATTTTTTGGTGGCTTTTTATCTTAGGCAATGCCTCATTTTGATACAAAGGTTATATTATAGATTTCGACGTTTAATCAATATATTACATGTATGTATGTATGTATGTATTTATGTATATAAATAAATAAATATATATATATATATATATAATACATACATACATATATATATATATA
>NC_068985.1:123972267-123973170 GCF_001194135.2 Octopus bimaculoides
ATATATATATATATACATATAGATCTCATGCACATACAACCTACATACGTATAAATTTACACACACACATATACCCATATACAATCAAAACTCTAGACGACAGCCGTCATAAATTATGTTTGTGTGTATGTATATGTTTGTGTGTATATGTGTGTGTGCGTGTATGTGTGTGTGCGTGTATGTGTGTGTGTATGTGTGTGGTTGTTTTGTATGTGTGTGGTTGTTTTGTATGTGTGTGTGTGTGTGGTTGTGTCTGTGTTATTTTATATAAGCACATTTATAAACTCACAAGCTACACATCACAAACAGGTATAGAGCACGAAAACATATCCACATACACAGAGTCTAGACAACACCGTTGCATGCACACACAAAACAGCCATATTTATAAAACATATACTTAGTTTTGTTTCTTACAGATAAGAAATTCGATGACATTTTGATGGGGAAGATGTAGACAGAAAATGTGATTGTATAGGGAGAAGGCGAGAGCTTTCTTAAAAGGTTTTTATAGGAAAAGCTAGAAAACTACAACAGCTGTTTTAATATGTTAACGTTGTTGTGGTTGATGTTGTTGCAGGTGTTGTTGTTGTTGTTGTTGTTTCTGTTGTTGTTGATGTTGTTGTTGATGTTGTTGTTGTTGTTGTTGGTGGTGGTGGTGGTCTTGATGTTGGTATCGTTACCGCTGCTAGCTTTGTTACTACTACATGTGTTTTTGTTACTGCTGCTGCTGCTGTTGCTGCTGTTGTCCTTGTTGTTGTTGCTGTTGTTGTTATTGATGTTATTGTTGTTGTTGTTGTCGTTGCTGTTGTTACTGTTGTTTCAAACAGATTTATGTAATGGAGATACATAGAATATTGAAGTGTGACAACCTTGATATATTATAGCAGTAATTTTTTATTT
>NC_068985.1:123973572-123975156 GCF_001194135.2 Octopus bimaculoides
TATATATATATATATATATATATATATATGTATGTATGTATGTATGTATATATATATAGGGTAAATTGTATGTAATGGAATAAGGCAGTAGAATCGTTAGCACGCTGGGCAAAATGCTTACATTCTGAGTTCAAATTTCGCCCAGGTTGACTTTACCCTTTATCATTTCGGGGTCGATAAAGCAAGTACTTGTTGAGCACTGGCCAAAATTTGAAACCAATCTGCATATGATGGATTGTAGTGTATTCAAGATAATTCATGTTATGCAATGAAGTGTAGTGTACCAGGCGTAATTGCTTTGTAATGTATGTTGTACATTGTGATCAAGGTTAATTTTTTTCTACTATCGGCACAAGGCCTGAAATTTTGGAGGGAGGGACTGGTGAATTGCATCGACACTAGTTCTTGACTGGTACATAATTTATTGACCCCGAAACGGTGAAAGCAAAGTGGACCTCAGCAGAATTTGAACTCTGTAGGCAAAGCCAGAAGAAATGCTGCTAGCTCGCCGCCTTTTGGTCTGAGTAATTTAAAGTATGAATGTCTGTTTAAGAAGTCGCTTTGGAATTATATGGTAGCACGTTGGATCCTACAACTTGGCATTTAAGGGAAATGTTTCTCTACCATAGCTTTGGGGTTGCCCAAAAGCTTTAGATCGCAGAACTTGTGCAGGATCTTTTCGAGTGGATAATAGGAAAAATTCAGGTGACCGGAGTTCTCTCACATTACATGGTCACATTTATTTTTGCCTAAGGAACACTCAGTCACATATACTATAATATAAGCTAAAAACTTTCACTACGATGCTCAAGAATAAAACCTACATGTGGGAAATAAACATAATTTATTGACCCCCGAAACGGTGAAAGCAAAGTGGACCTCAGTAGAATTTGAACTCTGTAGGCAAAGACGGAAGAAATGCTGCTAAGCATTTTCTCCGATATGCTAATGATGTTGCCAGTTCGCCGCCTTTTGGTCTATGTAATTTAAAGTATAAATGTCTGTTGTATCCAAGTGTGAATGTCTGTTGTGTCCAATGTGTCCTACCCATTGTATGACGATAGAGTATTATCTAATTGGGTTTTTACCAGATATTTCTAGCAGGTCGAGCAACCACATAGAAGTTGATGAATTGTTTGCTGGCAGTTGTTGGAGCTGTTCTTGTTGCAGTTACTGTTGTTATTTTTGTTGTTTCTGTTCCTCCTTCTCCTGCAACTGTATATTACAATATTATCAATCAATTGTTGATTCCAATCCAAACAAGCCACTAACGTGATCAAACGTTTGCAACATAAAGTTGCAGTCTATAAAATTATTGATCGTCTCCATAACAAAGCTAACATCTCTGGTTCTAAAGTCTGGCAAATCACGCCATGAGTAGCTCTAAGATTTCTAGACACCTTTAGCCTTCAATCTTCTCATATCTTTGTTATTTTGTTTCTGCTTGTCTTTGCATTTTTGTTCTTCCCCACTGTCTTTTCAGGTAGAGCTATACTAGCACATAAAAGCGTGTACACACAGACAGACACAGACACACACACACACACACACACACACACACACACACACACACACACACACACA
>NC_068985.1:123975166-123975544 GCF_001194135.2 Octopus bimaculoides
ACACACAAACAAACACACATACACACATACACACACACGCATAGAGGATTACAAACACAGGCATACACATGGAAACTAGTACCAGCACACACATATACAAACGCAAGCAATCATTCTACTACATAAACACAACCAATAGATATACTCCCACACACATTCGTACATGCATAGTTACTCACACTGAAAAGCAATAATAATACTCTTGTACATCTTTGGATCTCGAAGTTAACATCGAAGTGAATATAGCTCTGGATGTATGTTGTGTATGTATATATACGCGTACATACATATATATATATATATACATATATGTATATGTATGTATGTATGTATGTATATACATATATATATATATATACATATATGTATATGTATGTA